>NW_027253325.1:0-57174 GCF_044704955.1 Pristiophorus japonicus
CGTGGCCGCGGCAATTCCCGCTTCTCCTAGCCCTTCCCGCGGAGACCCAGGAACTGACGGGATCAGGAACAGCATGAGGAGGCAGCGAGTGCTGAGGTCCAGACTCCCCCACCATGAGATTCGGGCTGCACCCCCCCCATCCCCCGGGCCCAGAAAACCAGCGGTGATCTTCCCTCCAGACCGAAAACAAGGACTCCCATGTGATCACTCGACGTTTACCAATAAAAACCTGTTCAAAATTACACTCCACCCTGGCCGCTGGTTCTTTGTGTTACTGAGGCGAACATCAGTACGGATTCACCGAGGCGTACGAAAGTATGGGCCTTACGCTAAACGCCCGTAAGACCAAGGTCCTCCACCAGCCTGTCCTCACCGCACAGCACTGCCCCCCAGTCATCAAGATCCACGGCCCGGCCCTGGACAACGTGGACCATTTCCCATACCTCGGGAGCCTCCTATCAACAAGGGCAGACATTGGCGACGAGATCCAACACCGCCTCCAGTGCCCCAGTGCAGCCTTCGGCCGCCTGAGGAAAAGAGTGTTCGAAGACCAGGCCCTCAAATCCACCCCCAGCTCATGGTCTACAGGGCTGTAGTGATACCCGCCCTCCTGTATGGCTCAGAGACATGGACCGTGTACAGTAGGTACCTCACCCCCAGCCCATGGTCTACAGGTCTGTAGTGATACCCGCCCTCCTGTATGGCTCAGAGACATGGTCCATGTACAGTAGACACCTCAAGTCGCTGGAGAAATACCACCAACGATGTCTCCGCGAGATCCCGCAAATCCCCTGGGAGGACAGACGCACCAACGTTAGCGTCCTCGACCAGGCCCAACATCCCCAGCATCGAAGCACTGACCACACTCGACCAGCTCCGCTGGGCAGGGCCACATTGTCCGCATGTCCCCCCCAGACACGAGACTCCCCAAAGCGAGCGCTCTACTCGGAACTCCTTCACGGGCAAACGGGCCAAAGGTGGGCAGAGGAAACGTTACAAGGGACCACCCTCAAAGCCTCCCTGATGAAGTGCAACATTCCCCCACCGACACCTGGGAGTCCCTGGGCCCAAAGACCAGTCCGCCCTAAGTGGAGGGAGTGCATCCGGGAGGGGCGCTGAGCACCTCGAGTCTCGTCGCCGAGAGCGTGCAGAAACCAAGCGCAGGCAGCGGAAGGAGCGTGCGGCAAACCAGTCCCACCCTCCCCTTCCCTCAACGTCTATCTGTCCCACCCTCCCCTTCCCTCAACGTCTATCTGTCCCACCCTCCCCCTTCCCTCAACGTCTATCTGTCCCACCCTCCGCTTCCCTCAACGTCTATCTGTCCACCTGTGACAGGGACTGTGGTTCCCGTATTGGGCTGTTCAGTCACCTAAGGTCTCGCGTTAAGAGTGGAGGCAAGTCTTCCTCGATTCCGAGGGACTGCCGATGATGATGGTGACTATGATGTTCAGACACTGCCCGTGTGTCACAATCAGCTCCGTAAGATGTTGGCTCGTGTCCCTCGCCCCTCCCTCTGATCTTTGCACCACCTGTTGGTTGAAGTCAGGTACGGTGCGAGGTGATGCGTTTGGGGAGGGCTAACAAGGCAAGGGAATACACATTAAATGGTCAGACACTGAGAAGTGTAGAGGAACACAGGGACCTGGGAGTGCAGGTCCACAGATCCCTGAAGGTAGCAGGCCAGGTGGATAAGGTGGTTAAGAAGGCCTACGGAATACTTGCCTTTATTAGGCATGGAATACAAGAGCAGGGAGGTTATGCTTGAACTGCATACAACACTGATTAGGCCACAGCTGGAGTACTGCGTGCAGTTCTGGACACCACATTACAGGAAGGATGTGATTGCACTGGAGAGGGTACAGAGGAGATTTACCAGGATGTTGCACTGGAGAGGTACAGAGGAGATTTACCAGGATGTTGCACTGGAGAGGGTACAGAGGAGATTTACCAGGATGTTGCACTGGAGAGGGTACAGAGGAGATTTACCAGGATGTTGCACTAGGGAGGGTACAGAGGAGATTTACCAGGATGTTGCACTAGAGAGGGTACAGAGGAGATTTACCAGGATGTTGCACTGGAGAGGGTACAGAGGAGATTTACCAGGATGTTGCACTGGAGAGAGTACAGAGGAGATTTTCCAGGATGTTGCACTAGAGAGGGTACAGAGGAGATTTACCAGAATGTTGCACTGGAGAAGGTACAGAGGAGATTTACCAGGATGTTGCACTGGAGGGTACAGAGGAGATTTACCAGGATGTTGCACTGGAGGGTACAGAGGAGATTTTCCAGGATGTTGCACTGGAGAGGGTACAGAGGAGTTTTACCAGAATGTTGCACTGGAGAAGGTACAGAGGAGATTTACCAGGATGTTGCACTGGAGAAGGTACAGAGGAGATTTACCAGGATGTTGCACTGGAGGGTACAGAGGAGATTTACCAGGATGTTGCACTGGAGGGTACAGAGGAGATTTTCCAGGATGTTGCACTGGAGAGGGTACAGAGGAGTTTTACCAGAATGTTGCACTGGAGAAGGTACAGAGGAGATTTACCAGGATGTTGCACTGGAGGGTACAGAGGAGATTTACCAGGATGTTGCACTGGAGAAGGTACAGAGGGGATTTACCAGGATGTTGCACTGGAGAGGGTATAGAGGGGATTTACCAGGATGTTCCACTGGAGAGGGTACAGAGGAGATTTACCAGGATGTTGCACTGGAGAGGGTACAGAGGAGATTTACCAGGATGTTGCACTGGAGAGGGTACAGAGGAGATTTACCAGAATGTTGCCTGGACTGGATAATTTTAGCGATGAGGAAAGATTGGAGAGGCTGGGGTTGTTTACTTTGGAACAGAGGAGGCTGAGGGGAGACCTGATTGAGGTGTATAAAATGATGAGGGGCCTGGATAGAGTGGATAGGACGGACCTGTTTCCCTTGGCAGAGGGGTCAACAACGCGGGGGCGTGGATTGAAAGTAATTGGGGGGAGGTTTAGAGGGGGTTTGAGGGGAAATGTCTTCACCCAGAGGGTGGTGGGGGTCTGGGGGGGGGGAACTCACTGCCTGAAAGGGGGGTAGAGGCAGAAACCCTCACCACATTTGGATGTACACTTGAAGTGCTGTAACCTGCAGGGCTACGGACCGAGAGCTGGAAAGTGGGATTGGGCTGGGTAGCTCTTGGTCGGCCGGGGCAACACGGACACGATGGGCCGAATGGCCTCCTCCCGTGCTGTAAAATTTCTGTGACCTACCGTGGCAACTGTCTCCGCTCAGGCCGGCGATGGGGCCCTGGGCCATTCTTGCTGTGTATAGTTCCAGTATAAATCCTGTGGCCTGTGGGGATTGAGCAGGGAGTGTGCGAGAGAGGCGCAATGTTTGAGTGATTGTGTTGTCCCGAACAAGGACGAACTCAATATTACCGATACCCGCCCTCCTGTGTGGCCCAGAGACATGGACCATGTACAGTAGGTACCTCACCCCCAGCTCATGGTCTACAGGGCTGTAGTGATACCCGCCCTCCTGTATGGCTCAGAGACATGGACCATGTACAGTAGACACCTCACCCCCAGCTCATGGTCTACAGGGCTGTAGTGATACCCGCTCTCCTGTATGGCCCAGAGACATGGACCATGTACAGTAGACACCTCAAGTCGCTGGAGAAATACCACCAACGATGTCTCCGCAAGATCCTGCAAATCCCCCGGGAGGACAGACTCACCAACGTTAGCGTCCTCGACCAGGCCCAACATCCCCAGCATCGAAGCACTGACCACATTGTCCGCATGTGCCCCCCAGACACGAGACTCCCCAAAGCAAGCGCTCTACTTGGAACTCCTTCACGGGCAAACGGGCCAAAGGTGGGCAGAGGGAACGTTACAAGGGACCACCCTCAAAGCCTCCCTGATAAAGTGCAACATCCCCACCGACACCTGGGAGTCCCTGGGCCCAAAGACCAGTCCGCCCTAAGTGGAGGGAGTGCATCCGGGAGGGCGCTGAGCACCTCGAGTCTCGTCGCCGAGAGCGTGCAGAAACCGAGCGCAGGCAGCGGAAGGAGCGTGCGGCAAACCAGTCCCACCCTCCCCTTCCCTCAACGTCTATCTGTCCCACCCTCCCCTTCCCTCAATGTCTGTCTGTCCCACCCTCCCCTTCCCTCAACGTCTATCTGTCCCACCCTCCCCTTCCCTCAACGTCTATCTGTCCCACCCTCCCCTTCCCTCAACGTCTATCTGTCCCACCCTCCCCTTCCCTCAACGTCTGTCTGTCCCACCCTCCCCTTCCCTCAACATCTATCTGTCCCACCCTCCCCTTCCCTCAACGTCTATCTGTCCCACCCTCCCATTCCCTCAACGTCTGTCTGTCCCACCCTCCCCTTCCCTCAACGTCTATCTGTCCCACCTGTGACAGGGACTGTGGTTCCCGTATTGGACTGTTCAGTCACCTCAGGACTCGTGTTAAGAGTGGAGGCAAGTCTTCCTCGATTGCGAGGGACTGCCTATGAATGAATGAATGAATGAATGACTCGTAGACAAGCGGTCACTCCGAAATATATTTAATTGGGATTTGACAATCGTGCGGGGCCCTCGGTGACCGAGTTGCTGTTCGGACACTGTCTGTCTGTCACAATCAGCGACCTGAGAGGTTGGCCCGTGTCCCCCTCCCTGCCCCTGTACCCCCAGATCTTCGCTCTTCCCCCTCACCACACATGGCCCAATACTTTGCCCGAGGGTGCCATACCGCGCTGGGGTGCGGGATTGCCCCTTCGTCCGAGGTATCGGTGCTGGACATTCGACAGCGTGGGGCTTCACGTCCCCGAGCCGGCTTCTGTCCGAAGCAGCAGGGACCCCCACCCACCCCCCCCGCCCCCATGGCGGAATCCCCACTGCCCCCGCCAAGCCGAGGTCCGTTGTCCAAGCCCCTAAAACCCCGCCCGGATCGGGGAAACGGTCACTCGGCTCGAGGCTGAAGCTGAGGCGTTTCCTGCTCTGTGTGTGGGGTGGGGGAGATACCAGGGCATTCGCTTGGTGACCGGCCGGAGCAGGTTTCGTTCTGGACAACGTTACTGTATTGACACAGCGCCTTTAACGTGGTGAAACGTACCAAGCTGCTTCACACCGAGCCACATCAGGACAAATTAGGGACAGACGACCAAAAGCTGGGTCACAGAGGCGTCTTTGAAGGAGGAGAGAGAGGCGGAGAGGTTTGGGGAGGGAGTTCCAGAGCTTGGGGCCCAGGCAGCTGAAGGCACGGCCACCGATGGTGGAGCGATTATAATCAGGGATGGTCAGGAGGGCAGAATTAGAGGGACGCAGAGATCTCGGTGGGTTGTGGGGCTGGAGGAGATTACAGATATAGGGAGGGGTGTAGGGGCTGGAGGTTACAGAGATAGGGAGGGGTGTAGGAGCTGGAAGGGGTTACAGACATAGGGAGGGTTCTAGGGGCTGGAGGAGATTACAGAGATAGGGAGGGGTGTAGGGGCTGGAGGGGGTTACAGAGATAGGGAGGGGTGTTAGGGCTGGAGGTGGTTACAGAGATAGGGAGGGGTGTTAGGGCTGGAGGTGGTTACAGAGATAGGGAGGGGTGTAGGGGCTGGAGATGGTTACAGAGATAGGGAGGTGTGTAGGGGCTGGAGGAGGTTACAGAGATAGGGAGGGGTGTAGGGGCTGGAGGAGGTTACAGAGATAGGGAGGGGTGTAGGGGCTGGAGGAGGTTACAGAGATAGGGAGGGGCGTAGGGGCTGGAGGAGGTTACAGAGATAGGGAAGGGTGTAGGGGCTGGAGGAGGTTACAGTGAAAGGGAGGGGTGTAGGGGCTGGAGGAGGTGACAGAGATAGGGACGGGTGTAGGGGCTGGAGAAGGTTACAGAGATAGGGAGGGGTGTAGGGGCTGGAGGAGGTTACAGAGATAGGGAAGGGTGTAGGGGCTGGAGGAGGTTACAGTGAAAGGGAGGGGTGTAGGGGCTGGAGGAGGTGACAGAGATAGGGACGGGTGTAGGGGCTGGAGAAGGTTACAGAGATAGGGAGGGGGCGAGGAGGCCATGGAGAGATTTGTAAACCAGGATGAGAATTTTGAAATCGAGATGTTGCCGGACCGGGAGCCAATGTAGGTCAGTGAGCACAGGGGGTGATGGGTGAGTGGGACTCGGTGTGAGTTAGGACACGGGGCAGTGAGCACAGGGGGTGTTGGGTGAGTGGGACTGGGTGTGAGTTAGGACACGGGGCAGCGAGCACAGGGGGTGATGGGTGAGTGGGACTGGGTGTGAGTTAGGACACGGGGTCAGTGAGCACAGGGGGTGATGGGTGAGTGGGACTGGGTGTGAGTTAGGACACGGGGCAGCGAGCACAGGGGGTGATGGGTGAGTGGGACTGGGTGTGAGTTAGGACACGGGGTCAGTGAGCACAGGGGGTGATGGGTGAGTGGGACTCGGTGCGAGTTAGGACACGGGGCAGTGAGCACAGGGGGTGATGGGTGAGTGGGACTGGGTGTGAGTTAGGACACGGGGTCAGTGAGCACAGGAGGTGATGGGTGAGCGGGACTCGGTGCGAGTTAGGACACGGGGCAGTGAGCACAGGGGGTGATGGGTGAGTGGGACTGGGTGTGAGTTAGGACACGGGGTCAGTGAGCACGGGGTGATGGGTGAGTGGGACTCGGTGTGAGTTAGGACACGGGGCAGTGAGCACAGGGGGTGATGGGTGAGTGGGACTGGGTGTGAGTTAGGACACGGGGGCAGTGAGTACAGGGGGTGATGGGTGAGTGGGACTCGGTGCGAGTTAGGACACGGGACAGTGAGCACAGGGGGTGATGGGTGAATGGGACTGGGTGTGAGTTAGGACACGGGGGCAGTGAGCACAGGGGGTGATGGGTGAGTGGGACTGGGTGTGAGTTAGGACACGGGGGCAGTGAGCACAGGGGGTGATGGGTGAGTGGGACTGGGTGTGAGTTAGGACACGGGGCAGTGAGCACAGGGGGTGATGGGTGAGTGGGACTGGGTGTGAGTTAGGACACGGGGCAGTGAACACAGGGGGTGATGGGTGAGTGGGACTGGGTGTGAGTTAGGACACGGGGGCAGCCAGTTTTGGATCACCTCTAGTTTACGTTGGGTAGAATGTGGGAGGCCGGCCAGGAGTGTGTTGGAATAGTCAAGTCTGGAGGTAACGGAGGCAGGGATGAGGGTTTCAGCAGCGGATGAGCTGAGGCAGGGGGCAGAGATGGGCGATGTTGAAAACAGCTTCATCATTGGCACAGGGAACGGGAGCCCAATGATGCTGATCGCGCGGTTAACAATTAATATATATTTTATAAATAACACCACACAACCAGAACGGGCACGAGGAGGGCAAACTTCTATCAACCTACTAGCGATGATCGTCATAACTCTGAAACTAAACAACGAAACAAGTACAAGGTTTGAATATCATCTCAGAAAAACATGGACTGTCGATGTTGTTCAATCGTGTCTCGACCAGTCAGCATCGCACGATCAGGCTCTCAGTAATACAATTCTTTGTCCCACCAACCTACAGACACACAAACAGTCGGTTACATATCGACACTCACTGAATGTCCCAGTGTAGAGCGAGCTTTACCCTTTATCTAACCCCCTGTACCTGCCCTGGGAGTGTTTGATGGGACAGTGTAGAGGGAGCTTTACTCTGTATCTAACCTCCTGTACCTGCCCTGGGAGTGTTTGATGGGACAGTGTAGAGGGAGCTTTACTCTGTATCTAACCCCCTGTACCTGCCCTGGGAGTGTTTGATAGGGCAGTGTAGAGGGAACTTTACTCTGTATCTAACCCCGTGCTGTACCTGCCCTGGGAGTGTTTGATGGGACAATGTAGAGGGAGCTTTACTCTGTATCTAACCCCCTGTACCTGCCCTGGGAGTGTTTGATGGGACAGTGCAGAGGGAGCTTTACTCTGTATCTAATCCCCTGTACCTGCCCTGGGAGTGTTTGATGGGACAGTGTAGAGGGAGCTTTACTCTGTATCTAACCCCCTGTACCTGCCCTGGGAGTGTTTGATGGGACAGTGTAGAGAGAGCTTTACTCTGTATCTAACCCCCTGTACCTGCCCTGGGAGTGTTTGATGGGACAGTGTCGAGGGAGCTTTACTCTGTATCTAACCCCCTGTATCTGCCCTGGGAGTGTTTGATGGGACAGTGTCGAGGGAGCTTTACTCTGTATCTAACCCCCTGTACCTGCCCTGGGAGTGTTTGATGGGACAGTGTAGAGGGAGCTTTACTCTGTATCTAACCCCATGCTGTACCTGCCCTGGGAGTGTTTGATGGGACAGTGTAGAGGGAGCTTTACTCTGTATCTAACCCCGTGCTGTACCTGCCCCGGGAGTGTTTGATGGGACAGTGTAGAGGGAGCGTTACTCTGTATCTAACCCCCTGTACCTGCCCTGGGAGTGTTTGATGGGACAGTGTAGAGGGAGCTTTACTCTGTATCTAACCCCCTGTACCTGCCCCAGGAGTGTTTGATGGGACAGTGTAGAGGGAGCTTTACTCTGTATCTGACCCACTGTACCTGCCCTGGGAGTGTTTGATGGGACAGTGTAGAGGGAGCTTTACTCTGTATCTAACCCCCTGTACCGGCCCTACGAGTGTTTGATGCGGACAGTGTAGAGGGAGCTTTACTCTGTATCTAACCCCCTGTACCTGCCCTGGGAGTGTTTGATGGGACAGTGTCGAGGGAGCTTTACTCTGTATCTAACCCCCTGTACCTGCCCTGGGAGTGTTTGATGGGACAGTGTAGAGGGAGCTTTACTCTGTATCTAACCCCGTGCTGTACCTGCCCCGGGAGTGTTTGATGGGACAGTGTAGAGGGAGCTTTACTCTGTATCTACCCCCCTGTACCTGCCCTGGGAGTGTTTGATGGGACAGTGTAGAGGGAGCTTTACTCTGTATCTAACCCCCTGTACCTGCCCTGGGAGTGTTTGATGGGACAGTGTAGAAGGAGCTTTACTCTGTATCTAACCCCCTGTACCTGCCCTGGGAGTGTTTGATGGGACAGTGTAGAGAGAGCTTTACTCTGTATCTAACCCCCTGTACCTGCCCTGGGAGTGTTTGATGGGACAGTGTCGAGGGAGCTTTACTCTGTATCTAACCCCCTGTACCTGCCCTGGGAGTGTTTGATGGGACAGTGTCGAGGGAGCTTTACTCTGTATCTAACCCCCTGTACCTGCCCTGGGAGTGTTTGATGGGACAGTGTAGAGGGAGCTTTACTCTGTATCTAACCCCATGCTGTACCTGCCCTGGGAGTGTTTGATGGGACAGTGTAGAGGGAGCTTTACTCTGTATCTAACCCCGTGCTGTACCTGCCCCGGGAGTGTTTGATGGGACAGTGTAGAGGGAGCGTTACTCTGTATCTAACCCCCTGTACCTGCCCTGGGAGTGTTTGATGGGACAGTGTAGAGGGAGCTTTACTCTGTATCTAACCCCCTGTACCTGCCCCAGGAGTGTTTGATGGGACAGTGTAGAGGGAGCTTTACTCTGTATCTGACCCACTGTACCTGCCCTGGGAGTGTTTGATGGGACAGTGTAGAGGGAGCTTTACTCTGTATCTAACCCCCTGTACCGGCCCTGGGAGTGTTTGATGCGGACAGTGTAGAGGGAGCTTTACTCTGTATCTAACCCCCTGTACCTGCCCTGGGAGTGTTTGATGGGACAGTGTCGAGGGAGCTTTACTCTGTATCTAACCCCCTGTACCTGCCCTGGGAGTGTTTGATGGGACAGTGTAGAGGGAGCTTTACTCTGTATCTAACCCCGTGCTGTACCTGCCCTGGGAGTGTTTGATGGGACAGTGTAGAGGGAGCTTTACTCTGTATCTAACCCCCTGTACCTGCCCTGGGAGTGTTTGATGGGACAGTGTAGAGTGAGCTTTACTCTGTATCTAACCCCATGCTGTACCTGCCCCTTGAGTGTCTGATGGGACAGTGTAGAGGGAGCTTTACTCTGTATCTAACCCCCTGTAGCTGCCCTGGGAGTGTTTGATGGGACAGTGTAGAGGGAGCTTTACTCTGTATCTAACCCCCTGTACCTGCCCCGGGAGTGTTTGATGGGACAGTGTAGAGTGAGCTTTACTCTGTATCTAACCCCCTGTACCTGACCCGGGTGTGTTTGGTGGGACAGTGTAGAGGGAGCTTTACTCTGTATCTAACCCCCTGTACCTGCCCTGGGAGTGTTTGATGGGACATTGTAGAGGGAGCTTTACTCTGTATGTAACCACCTGTACCTGCCCTGGGAGTGTTTGATGGGACAGTGTAGAGGGAGCTTTACTCTGTATCTAACCTCCTGTACCTGCCCTGGGAGTGTTTGATAGGACAGTGTAGAGGGAGCTTTACTCTGTATCTAACCCCGTGCTGTACCTGCCCCGGGAGTGTTTGATGGGACAGTTTAGAGGGACCTTTCATACTCACTTCCGGGATTTCTGCGTACTCCAAGTTTTCTGATCTCATCGTAGACGAAGATTAGGATGCCGAACGGGATCGGAACAAACCACCACTGACCCCTGTCAGAGAATGAAGACCAGGTTACTGTGCGGGTCACATCGACCTCGATCCTGTGCGAATCCGGAGCAGTACCCCCACCCGGACCCCCAACACTTGAGGTGGGACTGCCCGCGCTTTGTGACTTAACAATAGGGAGCAGGAGTTGGCCATTTCGGACTGAGATGAGGAGGAATCTCTTCACTCGGAGGGTGGTGAATCTTTGCCATTCTCGGCCCCAGAGGGCTGTGGGGGGGCTCAGTCGTTGAGTATATTCAAGGCCGAGATCGATAGATTTGTGCCCGCCAGGGGAATGACGGGGTATGGGGATCGGGCGGGAATGCCGAGTTGAGTTCGCTGATCCGCCGAGATTTCATTGGATGGCGGAGCAGGCTCGAGGGGCCGAATGGCCGACTCCTGCTCCTATTTTTTCTGTCCGTCCACAGATCCCTGAAGGTTGCAGGCCAGGAGGAGAAGGTGGTTAAGAAGGCATACGGAATACTTGCCTTTATTGGCCGGGGCATGGAATACAAGAGCAGGGGAGGTTACGCTTAAATTGTATAATACTTTGGTTAGGCCACAGCTGGAGTACTGCGTGCAGTTCTGTTCGCCGTATTATAGGAAGGACGTGATTGCACTCGAGAGGGTGCAGAGGAGATTTACGAGGATGTTGCCTGGAATGGAGAATCTTAGTTATGAGGACAGATTGGATCGGCTGGGTTTGTTCTCATTGGAACAGAGGAGGTTGAGAGGAGACCTCATCGAGGTGTACAAAATATTGAGGGGCCTGGACATAGTGGATAGTGAGGGTCTATTTCCATTGGTGGAGGGGGCTATTACGAGGGGGCATAGTTTTAAGGTGGTTGGTGGAAGGTTTAGAGGGGATTTGAGGGGGGGTCTTCTTTACGCAGAGGGTTGTGGGGATCTGGAACTCGCTGCCTGGTAGAGTGGTGGATGCAGAAACCCTCACCACTTTTAAGAGATGGTTGGATGAGCACTTAAAGTGCAGTAACCTGCAGGGTTACAGACCTAGAGCTGGTCATTGGGATTAGACTGGATGACCTTTTGTTGGACGGAGCAGATATAACGGTAAGTACTGCAGGGAATCGAATACGGCCAGGGGGATCTCCTGGACTAGTGTCGATCGCCTGGATGGGTCGGAGAGGCATTTTCCCAGATTTTTTCTCCCTGTATTGTCCTGGGTTTTTATCTGGTTTTGCCTCTCCCAGGAGATCACATGACTCCGGTTGGGGTGGAGTGTAGAATGTTTCAGTGTAAGGGATGTCGCAGTTGTGTGAGGCGGACTGGTTGGGCCGGGTGCTCTTTGCCTTTCCGTCATTGTTCATGGGTTTATATGTAACCTTCAGGGCTACTGACCAAGGGCCGTGTGTCTCTGTGTCGGCCGGGGCGGACACGATGGGCCGGAATGGCCTCCTTCTGTGCTGTAAATTTCTATGTTTCTCTCGGTCAGCGAACACAGTGGGTGATGGGTGAGTGGGACTTGGTGCGAGTTAGGACACGGGTCAGTGAGCACAGGGGGTGATGGGTGAGTGGGACTGGGTGCGAGTTAGGACACGGGGCAGTGAGCACAGGGGGTGATGGGTGAGCGGGACTGGGTGTGAGTTAGGACACGGGGGCAGTGAGCACAGGGGGTGATGGGTGAGCGGGACTCGGTGCGAGTTAGGACACGGGGCAGTGAGCACAGGGGGTGATGGGTGAGTGGGACTGGGTGCGAGTTAGGACACGGGGCAGTGAGCACAGGGGGTGATGGGTGAGCGGGACTGGGTGCGAGTTAGGACACGGGGGCAGTGAGCACAGGGGGTGATGGGTGAGCGGGACTCGGTGCGAGTTAGGACACGGGGTCAGTGAGCACAGGGGGTGATGGGTGAGTGGGACTGGGTGCGAGTTAGGACACGGGGTCAGTGAGCACAGAGGGTGATGGGTGAGTGGGACTGGGTGTGAGTTAGGACATGGGGCAGTGAGCACAGGGGGTGATGGGTGAGCAGGACTCGGTGTGAGTTAGGACACAGGGTCAGTGAGCACAGGGGGTGATGGGTGAGTGGGACTGGGTGTGAGTTAGGACACGGGGTCAGTGAGCACAGGGGGTGATGGGTGAGTGGGACTGGGTGTGAGTTAGGACACGGGTCAGTGAGCACAGGGGGTGATGGGTGAGTGGGACTGGGTGTGAGTTAGGACACGGGGTCAGTGAGCACAGGGGGTGATGGGTGAGTGGGACTGGGTGTGAGTTAGGACACGGGGCACAGGGGGTGATGGGTGAGTGGGACTGGGTGTGAGTTAGGACACGGGGGCAGTGAGCACAGGGGGTGATGGGTGAGTGGGACTCGGTGCGAGTTAAGACACGGGGGCAGTGAGCACAGGGGGTGATGGGTGAGTGGGATTGGGTGTGAGTTAGGACACGGGGTCAGCGAGCACAGGGGGTGATGGGTGAGTGGGACTGGGTGTGAGTTAGGACACGGGGCAGCGAGCACAGGGGGTGATGGGTGAGTGGGACTGGGTGTGAGTTAGGACACGGGTCAGTGAGCACAGGGGGTGATGGGTGAGTGGGACTGGGTGTGAGTTAGGACATGGGGCAGTGAGCACAGGGGGTGATGGGTGAGCAGGACTCGGTGTGAGTTAGGACACAGGGTCAGTGAGCACAGGGGGTGATGGGTGAGTGGGACTGGGTGTGAGTTAGGACACGGGGTCAGTGAGCACAGGGGGTGATGGGTGAGTGGGACTGGGTGTGAGTTAGGACACGGGTCAGTGAGCACAGGGGGTGATGGGTGAGTGGGACTGGGTGTGAGTTAGGACACGGGGTCAATGAGCACAGGGGGTGATGGGTGAGTGGGACTGGGTGCGAGTTAGGACACGGGGGCAGTGAGCACAGGGGGTGATGGGTGAGTGGGACTGGGTGTGAGTTAGGACACGGGTCAGTGAGCACAGGGGATGATGGGTGAGTGGGACTGGGTGCGAGTTAGGACACGGAGCAGTGAGCACAGGGGGTGATGGGTGAGTGGGACTGGGTGTGAGTTAGAACACGGGGCAGTGAGCACAGGGGTTGATGGGTGAGTGGGACTGGGTGTGAGTTAGGACACGGGGCACAGGGGGTGATGGGTGAGTGGGACTGGGTGTGAGTTAGGACACGGGGGCAGTGAGCACAGGGGGTGATGGGTGAGTGGGACTCGGTGCGAGTTAAGACACGGGGGCAGTGAGCACAGGGGGTGATGGGTGAGTGGGATTGGGTGTGAGTTAGGACACGGGGTCAGCGAGCACAGGGGGTGATGGGTGAGTGGGACTGGGTCTGAGTTAGGACACGGGGCAGCGAGCACAGGGGGTGATGGGTGAGTGGGACTGGGTGTGAGTTAGGACACGGGTCAGTGAGCACAGGGGGTGATGGGTGAGTGGGACTGGGTGTGAGTTAGGACACGGGGTCAGTGAGCACAGGGGGTGATGGGTGAGTGGGACTGGGTGTGAGTTAGGACACGGAGCAGTGAGCACAGGGGGTGATGGGTGAGTGGGACTGGGTGTGAGTTAGGACATGGGGTCAGTGAGCACAGGGGGTGATGGGTGAGTGGGACTGGGTGTGAGTTAGGACACGGGGTCAGTGAGCAGAGGGGGTGATGGGTGAGTGGGACTGGGTGTGAGTTAGGACACGGGGTCAGTGAGCACAGGGGGTGATGGGTGAGCGGGACTGGGTGTGAGTTAGGACACGGGGTCAGTGAGCACAGGGGGTGATGGGTGAGTGGGACTGGGTGTGAGTTAGGACACGGGGTCAGTGAGCACAGGGGGTGATGGGTGAGTGGGACTGGGTGTGAGTTAGGACACGGAGCAGTGAGCACAGGGGGTGATGGGTGAGTGGGACTGGGTGTGAGTTAGGACACGGGGCAGTGAGCACAGGGGGTGATGGGTGAGTGGGACTGGGTGTGAGTTGGGACACGGGGTCAGTGAGCACAGGGGGTGATGGGTGAGTGGGACTCGGTGTGAGTTAGGACACGGGGCAGTGAGCACAGGGGGTGATGGGTGAGTGGGACTGGGTGTGAGTTAGGACACGGGGTCAGTGAGCACAGGGGGTGATGGGTGAGTGGGACTGGGTGTGAATTAGGACACGGGGTCAGTGAGCACAGGGGGTGATGGGTGAGCGGGACTGGTTGTGAGTTAGGACACGGGGTCAGTGAGCACAGGGGGTGATGGGTGAGTGGGACTGGGTGTGAGTTAGGACACGGGGTCAGTGAGCACAGGGGGTGATGGGTGAGTGGGACTGGGTGTGAGCTAGGACACGGAGCAGTGAGCACAGGGGGTGATGGGTGAGTGGGACTGGGTGTGAGTTAGGACACGGGGTCAGCGAGCACAGGGGGTGATGGGTGAGTGGGACTGGGTGTGAGTTAGGACACGGGGCAGTGAGCACAGGGGGTGATGGGAGAGTGGGACTGGGTGTGAGTTAGGACACGGGGCAGTGAGCACAGGGGGTGATGGGTGAGTGGGACTCGGTGTGAGTTAGGACACGGGGCAGTGAGCACAGGGGGTGATGGGTGAGTGGGACTGGGTGTGAGTTAGGACACGGGGTCAGTGAGCACAGGGGGTGATGGATGAGCGGGACTGGGTGCGAGTTAGGACACGGGGCAGTGAGCACAGGGGGTGATGGGTGAGTGGGACTGGGTGTGAGTTAGGACACGGGTCAGTGAGCACAGGGTGTGATGGGTGAGTGGGACTCGGTGCGAGTTAGGACACGGGACCGCGAGCACAGGGGGTGATGGATGAGTGGGACTGGGTGTGAGTTAGGACACGGGGCAGTGAGCACAGGGGGTGATGGGTGAGTGGGACTGGGTGTGAGTTAGGACACGGGGCAGTGAGCACAGGGGGTGATGGGTGAGTGGGACTGGGTGTGAGTTAGGACACGGGGCAGTGAGCACAGGGGGTGATGGGTGAGTGGGACTGGGTGTGAGTTAGGACACGGGTCAGTGAGCACAGGGGGTGATGGGTGAGTGGGACTGGGTGTGAGTTAGGACACGGGGGCAGTGAGCACAGGGGGTGATGGGTGAGTGGGACTCGGTGCGAGTTAAGACACGGGGGCAGTGAGCACAGGGGGTGATGGGTGAGTGGGATTGGGTGTGAGTTAGGACACGGGGTCAGCGAGCACAGGGGGTGATGGGTGAGTGGGACTGGGTGTGAGTTAGAACACGGGGCAGCGAGCACAGGGGGTGATGGGTGAGTGGGACTGGGTGTGAGTTAGGACACGGGTCAGTGAGCACAGGGGGTGATGGGTGAGTGGGACTGGGTGTGAGTTAGGACACGGGGTCAGTGAGCACAGGGGGTGATGGGTGAGTGGGACTGGGTGTGAGTTAGGACACGGAGCAGTGAGCACAGGGGGTGATGGGTGAGTGGGACTGGGTGTGAGTTAGGACATGGGGTCAGTGAGCACAGGGGGTGATGGGTGAGTGGGACTGGGTGTGAGTTAGGACACGGGGTCAGTGAGCACAGGGGGTGATGGGTGAGTGGGACTGGGTGTGAGTTAGGACACGGGGTCAGTGAGCACAGGGGGTGATGGGTGAGCGGGACTGGGTGTGAGTTAGGACACGGGGTCAGTGAGCACAGGGGGTGATGGGTGAGTGGGACTGGGTGTGAGTTAGGACACGGGGTCAGTGAGCACAGGGGGTGATGGGTGAGTGGGACTGGGTGTGAGTTAGGACACGGAGCAGTGAGCACAGGGGGTGATGGGTGAGTGGGACTGGGTGTGAGTTAGGACACGGGGCAGTGAGCACAGGGGGTGATGGGTGAGTGGGACTGGGTGTGAGTTGGGACACAGGGTCAGTGAGCACAGGGGGTGATGGGTGAGTGGGACTCGGTGTGAGTTAGGACACGGGGCAGTGAGCACAGGGGGTGATGGGTGAGTGGGACTGGGTGTGAGTTAGGACACGGGGTCAGTGAGCACAGGGGGTGATGGGTGAGTGGGACTGGGTGTGAGTTAGGACACGGGGTCAGTGAGCACAGGGGGTGATGGGTGAGTGGGACTGGGTGTGAGTTAGGACACGGAGCAGTGAGCACAGGGGGTGATGGGTGAGTGGGACTGGGTGTGAGTTAGGACACGGGGTCAGCGAGCACAGGGGGTGATGGGTGAGTGGGACTCGGTGCGAGTTAGGACACGGGGCAGTGAGCACAGGGGGTGATGGGTGAGTGGGACTGGGTGTGAGTTAGGACACGGGTCAGTGAGCACAGGGGGTGATGGGTGAGTGGGACTGGGTGTGAGTTAGGACACGGGGGCAGTGAGCACAGGGGGTGATGGGTGAGTGGGACTGGGTGTGAGTTAGGACACGGGGCAGTGAGCACAGGTGGTGATGGGTGAGTGGGACTGGGTGTGAGTTAGGACACGGGGTCAGTGAGCACAGGTGGTGATGGGTGAGTGGGACTGGGTGTGAGTTAGGACACGGGGGTAGCGGGGTTTTGGACGAGCGGGAGAAGGTTCAGGCCGGCCAGGAGCGTGTTGGAACTGTCGATAGCCTGGAGGTAACAGAAAAGCTCGGATGAGGGTGCCTGCGATACAGAGCGGACCCACCAGGGGGCAGTACTTACCGAATCGGCATAAAGTTGAAAATGTTCGGCATGCCGGGGCAGTAACAGAGGAAGTTCCCGAGCAGAATCTGGAAAAGGATGGCCGAGAGCAGCACCTTGTTTCTGAACACACACACACACACAAAGAAAGGAAATAAACATGAATTCATCGAAGCACAGATACTCACAGCGCACAGCACGATCCCATTGGGCCCGTCAAGCCCGTGCTGCACCGGCTCTGTGACAGAGCGACCCAATCAGTCCCATTATCCTCCCCCCCCTACCTCCGCCCTCCACTTCCTCGTAACCCTGTACAGTCCTCGAGTCGCAACGCACTCTCCAAATTATTGATGGTCTCGGCGTCCACCAAACTTTTCTGTTCGCTCGCTCCCGAACCCAGCAACTCTCTGAGCGAGTAGCTTTTCTCCTCATCGCCCCTCGAGATCTTTGGCCAATGATTTTGACTCTCAAGGCCCCTGGTTGTTGCCCCACTCGCCCGAGAGAATAGTTGCTCGCTCTCTCTACTCTGTCCAAACCTCTCTTCATCTTGAAGACCTCGATCAGGTCACCTCTCAACCTGCACACCTCCAAGCCGAACCGTCCAACCTTTGCCAAACTCCCCAAGTCACTGACGTCCCTCATCCCTGGTAAACATAGAAACATAGACAATAGGTGCAGGAGTAGGCCATTCGGCCCTTCGAGCCTGCACCACCATTCAATATGATCATGGCTGATCATTCCCTCAGTACCCCATTCCTGCTTTCTCTCCATACCCCTTGATCCCTTTAGCCGTAAGGGCCACATCTAACTCCCTTTTGAATATATCTAACGAACTGGTCCCAACAACTCTCTGCGGTAGAGAATTCCACAGGTTCACCACTCTCTGAGTGAAGAAGTTTCTCCTCATCTCGGTCCTAAATGGCTTACCCCTTATCCTTAGTCTGTGTCCCCTGGTTCTGGACTTCCCCAACATCGGGAACATTCTTCCTGCATCTAACCTGTCCAGTCCCATCAGAATTTTATATGTTTCTATGAGATCCCCTCTCATTCTTCTGAATTCCAGTGAATATAAGCCCAGTTGATCCAGTCTCTCCTCATATGTCAGTCCTGCCATCCCGGGAATCAGTCTGGTGAACCTTCGCTGCACTCCCTCAATAGCAAGAACGTCCTTCCTCAGATTAGGAGACCAAAACTGAACACAATATTCCAGGTGTGGCCTCACCAAGGCCCTGTACAACTGCAGTAAGACCTCCCTGCTCCTATACTCAACTCCTCTCGCTATGAAGGCCAACATACCATTTTCCTTCTTCACCGCCTGCTGTACCTGCATGCCAACTTTCAATGACTGATGTACCATGACACCCAGGTCTCGTTGCACCTCCCCTTTTCCTAATCTGCCGCCATTCAGATAATATTCTGCCTTCCTGTTTTTGCCCCCAAAGTGGTTAACCTCACATTTATCCACATTATACTGCATCTGCCATGCATTTGCCCACTCACCTAAACCTGTCCAAGTAACCCTGCAGCCTCTTAGCATCCTCCTCACATCCTGGTAAACCTCCTCTGTACCCTCTCTGAAACCTTTGATATCTTTCCTGAATTGTGGTGCCCTGAATTGGTTACAATATTCCAACTGAGGTGCAACGAGGTGATTTATAAGGTCCCGGAGTGCTTTTTATGTTCTATTACTCTGTTTATAAACCCAATATCGATGGCATCAACTTCCACCAAACTTTTCAGGGAGCGAGCCCCAACTCTCAGTGAGAAGGATTTCGCCTCACCCCAGCTCCAGAACGTTTGCCAACGATTTTGATGCTTTGACCTCTGGCAGTCGACCCACTTGCCCTTGATAGCCACCTTATCAACTTGCCCCCTGCCACATTTAAGGATTAAGAACGTAAGAAATAGGAGCAGGAGTCGGCCATTCGGCCCCTCGAGCCTGCTCCGCCATCCAATGAGATCACGGCTGATCTTCCACCTCAACTCCCCTTTCCCGCCCGATCCCTGGACCCCAAAATCCACCGATCTCAGCCTTGAATATACTCAACGACTGAGCCCCCACAGCCCTCTGGGGCAGAGAATTCCACAGATTCACCTCCCCTCCGAGTGAAGAAATTCCTCCTCATCTCAGTCCTCAATGGCCGACCCCTTATCCTGAGACTGTGTGAGCCCTGGTTCTAGACTCCCCAGCCCCGGGGGGGGGGAAAACACCCTCCCTGTATCTACCCTGTCAAGCCCCCTCACAATCTGGTGTGTTTCAATGAGACCCCCTCTCATTCTTCTAAACTCCAGAGAGTATCGGCCCATTCTACACAATCTCTCCTCATAGGACAATCTTCCCCATCCCAGGGATCAATCGAGTGAACCTCCGTTGTACCATCTCCATGGTAAGTATATCCTTCCCCAGATAAGGAGACCAAGACAGTGCTCAGTACTCCAGGTGTGGTCTCACCGAGGTCCTGTACAGTTGTAGCAAGACTTCCTCACTCTGATACTCCAACCTCCCCTGCAATAAAGGTCAACATTCCATTTGCCTTCTGCATTGCTTGCTGTACCTACACACTCGCTTTCTGTGTCTCTGGCACAACAGCCAGATCTCGCTGAACCCCAACGTTTCCCGCCATTTAAAAAATGTTCTGTTTTTCTATTCTTCCGACCAAAGCGAATAACCTCCCATTTCCCCACATTAAACCCCATCTGCCACCTCACTGCCCACTCACTCGGTCTATCTATATCCCTTTGCAGTTGCTTAGTGTTCCCCTCACAGCTTACTGTCCCACCGAGCTTTGTATCATCAGCAAACCTGGATACATTACACGCGGTCCCTTCATCCAGGTCATTAATATAGATTGTAAATAACTGGGGCCCCAGCACCGATCCCTACAGCACCCCACTAGTTACAGCCTGCCAACCTGAAAATGACCCATTCATCCCGACTCTCTGTTTTCTGTGTGTTAACCAATCCTCTAGCCTTATCTTGTGTAATATGGGCCGCCTGAGGAAAAGAGTGTTTGAAGACCAGGCCCTCAAATCCACCACCGAGCTCATGGTCCACAGGGCTGTAGTGATACTCGCCCTCCTGTATGGCTCAGAGACATGGACCATGTACAGTAGGTACCTCACCCCCAGCTCATGGTCTACAGGACTGTAGTGATACCCGCCCTCCTGTATGGCCCAGAGACATGGACCATGTACAGTAGACACCTCACCCCCAGCTCATGGTCTACAGGGCTGTAGTGATACCCGCCCTCCTGTATGGCTCAGAGACATGGACCATGTACAGTAGGTACCTCATCCCCAGCTCATGGTCTACAGGGCTGTAGTGATACCCGCCCTCCTGTATGGCTCAGAGACATGGACCGTGTACAGTAGGTACCTCACCCCCAGCTCATGGTCTACAGGGCTGTAGTGATACCCGCCCTCCTGTATGGCTCAGAGACATGGACCATGTACAGTAGACACCTCAAGTCGCTGGAGAAATACCACCAACGATGTCTCCGCAAGATCCTGCAAATCCCCCGGGAGGACAGACGCACCAACGTTAGCGTCCTCGACCAGGCCCAACATCCCCAGCATCGAAGCACTGACCACACTCGACCAGCTCCGCTGGGCAGGGCCACATTGTCCGCATGTCCCCCCAGACACGAGACTCCCCAAAGCAAGCGCTCTACTCGGAACTCCTTCACGGGCAAACGGGCCAAAGGTGGGCAGAGGAAACGTTACAAGGGATCACCCTCAAAGCCCTCCCTGATAAAGTGCAACATCCCCACCGACACCTGGGAGTCCCTGGGCCCAAAGACCAGTCCGCCCTAAGTGGAGGGAGTGCATCCGGGAGGGCGCTGAGCACCTCGAGTCTCGTCGCCGAGAGCGTGCAGAAACCAAGCGCAGGCAGCGGAAGGAGCGTGCGGCAAACCAGTCCCACCCTCCCCTTCCCTCAACGTCTGTCTGTCCCACCCTCCCCTTCCCTCAACGTCTATCTGTCCCACCCTCCCCTTCCCTCAACGTCTATCTGTCCCACCCTCCCCTTGCCTCAACGTCTATCTGTCCCACCCTCCCCTTCCCTCAACGTCTATCTGTCCCATCCTCCCCCTTCCCTCAACGTCGATCTGTCCCACCCTCCCCTTCCCTCAACGTCTATCTGTCCCACCCTCCCCTTCCCTCAACGTCTATCTGTCCCACCCTCCCCTTCCCTCAACGTCTATCTGTCCCACCCTCCCCTTCCCTCAACGTCTATCTGTCCCACCCTCCCCTTCCCTCAACGTCTATCTGTCCCACCTGTGACAGGGACTGTGGTTCCCGTATTGGACTGTTCAGTCACCTCAGGACTCGTGTTAAGAGTGGGAGCAAGTCTTCCTCGATTCCGAGGGACTGCCTGTGATGGTAACGAGTTCTGTTCCACTCCAGGGACTGCCAATGATGAAGAATAACCTTTTATGTGGCACCTTATCAAAAGTCTTTTGGAAATGCAAATATATCACATCCACTGGTTCTCCCTTTTATCTACCCTGCCAGTTACATCCTCAAAAAACTCTCTGTGCGCATCTGGACATTGCAAAAATCGTGGCGTTGACAGCATTACCCCCCCGAGTCCTCCCCAAGCACGTGGTCATTGCCCTGCTCCGTGCCGGACTCCCGATTGCCATTCGGCGAAGGAGCGGGGTCCGGGAGCGGTGGGGAGCCCACGTGTCCCGTCTCCTCACCTGAAGACCCCTTGCTGAAACATGGAGAGTCGCCGAGTCTTCCTGATGAGACAGTCGGAGATCTGGCACATCTCAATGCTGATGAAGAACACGGTGTAGCAGGTGTACTGCTGGTATCGGCGTTGCCAAAAGGTCTGCAGGGGGAAAAACACGGCCAGCGGTTAAAGGGGGGGGGCACGCATTCGGAGGCTCGGCCTCCAGTCCATTCAGCCCCTCGAGTCTGTTACACAGGAACAGGAGGAGGCCCATTCAACCCCTCGAGCCTGTTACACAGGAACAGGAGGAGGCCCATTCAGCCCCTCGAGTCTGTTACACAGGAACAGGAGGAGGCCCATTCAACCCCTCGAGCCTGTTACACAGGAACAGGAGGAGGCCCATTCAGCCCCTCGAGCCTGTTACACAGGAACAGGAGGAGGCCCATTCAGCCCCTCGAGCCTGTTACACAGGAACAGGAGGAGGCCCATTCAGCCCCTCGAGCCTGTTACACAGGAACAGGAGGAGGCCCATTCAGCCCCTCGAGCCTGTTACACAGGAACAGGAGGAGGCCCATTCAGCCCCTCGAGCCTGTTACACAGGAACAGGAGGAGGCCCATTCAGCCCCTCGAGCCTGTTACACAGGAACAGGAGGAGGCCCATTCAGCCCCTCGAGCCTGTTACACAGGAACAGGAGGAGGCCCATTCAACCCCTCGAGCCTGTTACACAGGAACAGGAGGAGGCCCATTCAGCCCCTCGAGCCTGTTACACAGGAACAGGAGGAGGCCCATTCAGCCCCTCGAACCTGTTACACAGGAACAGGAGGAGGCCCATTCGGCCCCTCGAGCCTGTTACACAGGAACAGGAGGAGGCCCATTCAGTCCCTCGAGCCTGTTACACAGGAACAGGAGGAGGCCCATTCGGCCCCTCGAGCCTGTTACACAGGAACAGGAGGGGGCCCATTCAGTCCCTCGAGCCTGTTACACAGGAACAGGAGGAGGCCCATTCAGCCCCGAGAGCCAATTCCGACATTCTATGAGATCACGGCTGATCTGTATCTTAACCCCATCTACCCGCCTTGGTTCCGTAACCCTGAACAGCTTTTTGGGGGAGAAAGTTCGAGATTCCCACGGCCCTTTGTGTGAAGAAGTGCTCCCTGACATCACTCCTGAACGGCCTGGCTCGAATTTTAAGGTGATGCCCCCTTGTTCTGGTCTGCCCCCACCAGAGGGAACAGTTTCTCTCTCGATCTCCCCGATCCAATCCTTCAATCATCTCAAACCCCTCCATCAGATCGCCCCTTCATCTTCTAAACTCGCGGGAACACAGGCCCGGTCTGTGCGATCTGTCCTCGGGATTTAACCCTTTCAGTCCCGGGGTATCAACACCGCCTACAGTGCGCCAGTGCAGCCTTCACCCGCCTGAGGAAAAGAGTGTTTGAAGACCAGGCCCTCAAATCCACCACCGAGCTCATGGTCTACAGGGCTGTAGTGATACCCACCCTCCTGTATGGCTCAGAGACATGGACCATGTACAGTAGACACCTCACCCCCAGCTCATGGTCTACAGGGCTGTAGTGATACCCGCCCTCCTGTATGGCTCAGAGACATGGACCATGTACAGTAGACACCTCACCCCCAGCTCATGGTCTACAGGGCTGTAGTGATACCCGCCCTCCTGTATGGCTCAGAGACATGGACCATGTACAGTAGGTACCTCACCCCCAGCTCATGGTCTACAGGGCTGTAGTGATACCCATCCTCCTGTATGGCTCAGAGACATGGACCATGTACAGTAGACACCTCAAGTCGCTGGAGAAATACCACCAAAGATGTCTCCGCAAGATCCTGCAAATCCCCCGGGAGGACAGACGCACCAACGTTAGCGTCCTCGACCAGGCCCAACATCCCCAGCATCGAAGCACTGACCACACTCGACCAGCTCCGCTGGGCAGGGCCACATTGTCCGCATGTCCCCCAGACACGAGACTCCCCAAAGCGAGCGCTCTACTCGGAACTCCTTCACGGGCAAACGGGCCAAAGGTGGGCAGAGGAAACGTTACAAGGGACCACCCTCAAAGCCTCCCTGATAAAGTGCAACATCCCCACCGACACCTGGGAGTCCCTGGGCCAAAGACCAGTCCGCCCTAAGTGGAGGGAGTGCATCTGGGAGGGCGCTGAGCACCTCGAGTCTCGTCGCCGAGAGCGTGCAGAAACCAAGCGCAGGCAGCGGAAGGAGCGTGCGGCAAACCAGTCCCACCCTCCCCTTCCCTCAACGTCTATCTGTCCCACCCTCCCCTTCCCTGAACGTCTATCTGTCCCACCCTCCCCTTCCCTCAACGTCTATCTGTCCCACCCTCCCCTTCCCTCAACGTCTATCTGTCCCACCCTCCCCTTCCCTCAACGTCTATCTGTCCCACCTGTGACAGGGACTGTGGTTCTCGTATTGGACTGTTCAGCCACCTCAGGACTCGTGTTAAGAGTGGAGGCAAGTCTTCCTCAATTCCGAGGGACTGCCCATGATGGTGATGATGTACCGCGATCTGTGGCTGCGATGAGTCTGTAGTCGAATAGCTTCCCTTTGTCTTTCCATGGCCTGAAAGCCCGGCCACTTTACTTAATGTCTCACTGATTGCAAGACAAAGGGACTGTCCATCAACAGTTCCTGCCATCGATTCCGTGTCTACCTGATGTGTATTCCTGTCGGGCATGTATGGACCTGCCCCACGTCAGTGCTGTCCGCTCTCTGCAGTAACAGAGAATGTATCCAAGCAATGTCCAAAAGGTTTTTGCTGTCGATGTTTTTGCCGACTCTTGCACCCTGCCATCCATCCCTTGGTCTCCTTACCCAAGGAAGGATATACTTGCCACAGAGGGAGTGCAGCGAAGGTTCACCAGACTGATTCCTGGGATGGGGGGATTGTCCTATCATCATCATCATAGGCCGTCCCTCGGAATCGAGGAAGACTTGCCTCCACTCTTAACACGAGTCCTGAGGTGACTGAACAGTCCAATACAGGAACCACAGTCCCTGTCACAGGTGGGACAGATAGACGTTGAGGGAAGGGGAGGGTGGGACAGATAGACGTTGAGGGAAGGGGAGGGTGGGACTGGTTTGCCGCACGCTCCTTCCGCTGCCTGCGCTTGGTTTCTGCACGCTCTCGGCGACGAGACTCGAGGTGCTCAGCGCCCTCCCGGATGCAATCCCTCCACTTAGGGCGGACTGGTCTTTGGCCAGGGACTCCCAGGTGTCGGTGGGGATGTTGCACTTTATCAGGGAGGCTTTGAGGGTGGTCCCTTGTAACGTTTCCTCTGCCCACCTTTGGCCCGTTTGCCCGTGAAGGAGTTCCGAGTAGAGCACTTGCTTTGGGGAGTCTCGTGTCTGGGGGACATGCGGACAATGTGGCCCTGCCCAGCGGAGCTGGTCGAGTGTGGTCAGTGCTTCGATGCTGGGGATGTTGGGCCTGGTCGAGGACGCTAACGTTGGTGCGTCTGTCCTCCCGGGGGATTTGCAGGATCTTGCGGAGACATCTTTGGTGGTATTTCTCCAGCGACTTGAGGTGTCTACTGTACATGGTCCATGTCTCTGAGCCACACAGGAGGGTGGGTATCACTACAGCCCTGTAGACCATGAGCTGGGGGTGAGGTACCTACTGTACACGGTCCATGTCTCTGAGCCACACAGGAGGAAGGGTATTCTCTTCTACGCCTGCTTGCAACGCACAAGGACTGAGCTCTCCGTCTGGGAACGGAGGGAAGAAACACCAGAGAGCCTCGCTAACTGCGACTGGGAAGCTGACCTTGAGACTGGGCGTGAAGGCCCAGAAGGTACGCCTCATCGGGAGAAGCAGCGAGTGAGCCAGAGGGGTAATTGGCGAGCATTTATCCCAGCCCACGCACCTTTAAGACCACCGCATAGTGTGAAAGGGTGTCGTGTGTCCCAACCAAGCCTTAGGGGTTTTAGTGGGCAGGTTTTTGCAAGCATCATAAGCGGACACACATTCTGTTGGACAGATCCAGTGGTGCAATTTTGAATCCAAGCAGGGGTGGTTTAGACGTGGGTTATTCGCGTTAAATCAAAAAGTAAGTTATTATTTAAATGGAGAAAGATTGCAAAGTGCTGCAGTACAGCGGGACCTGGGGGTACTTGTGTATGAAACACAAAAGGATAGTATGCAGGTACAGCAAGTGATCAGGAAGGCCAATGGTATCTTGGCCTTTATTGCAAAGGGGATGGAGTATAAAAGCAGGGAAGTCTTGCTCCAGTTATACAAGGTATTGGTGAGGCCACACCTGGAGTGCTGCGTGCAGTTTTGGTCTCCGTATTTACGAAAGGATATACTTGCTTTGGAGACAGTTCAGAGAAGGTTCACTCGGTTGATTCCGGAGATGAGGGGGTTGACTTATGAGGAAAGGTTGAGGAGGTTGGGCCTCTACTCATTGGAATTCAGAAGAATGAGAGGTGATCTTATGGAAACGTATCAGATTATGAGGGGGCTCGACAAGGTGGATGCAGAGAGGATGTTCCCACTGATGGGGGAGACTAGAACTAGGGGGCATGGTCTTAGAATAAGGGGCCGCCCATTTAAAACTGAGATGAGGAGGAATTTCTTCTCTCAGAGGGTTGTAAATCTGTGGAATTCTCTGCCCCAGAGAGCTGTGGAAGCCGGGACATTGAATATATTTAAGGCGGAGATAGACAGTTTCTTAACCGATAAGGGGATAAGGGGGCGGGCAGGGAAGTGGAGCTGAGTCCATGATGGGATCAGCCATGATCGTATTAAATGGCGGAGCAGGCTCGAGGGGCCCAATGGCCCACTCCTGCTCCTGTTTCTGATGTTCTGATGTCAGGGGCCTGTTTAGATGGGCCAGACTGTGTGTCGTACTCTGTATTACACTACCAGGGTGTGTTTTATTGGGCGCAGTTGTGCTTTAACTTGGATAAAAGCATTGTGACGGTGGAGACTGTCTATCACTGTATATTACTGTTCACCACTATAATTCTGGTGTCTAGAACTATTGTAATGGAGGTGATTCGAAACCACCACGGGCACGCCAGTCCCGAACACGCCTCCTGTTCCCCAACTCCCAAAGTCTGAAGGGAAGGCCTTTGACTTACCCACTCCTGGCCGTAACTGTCCTGCAACGAGTTGAGACTTTGGTCTTCCCACTGGGCTCTGAGTCCGATACACAACAGCGGGAACCATCCCTCCTGCACCATCACCGTGAAGTAGTCCGTGAACCCAGCAAACGACTGAATGACCCCTGTGGGAGAGTGAGGACAGGTCTTAGATAGATTCACATGGACACCACGTCCCAGCGCTAATTGTTCCCATCTCTGTCGGAGGGGCAGTACTGAGGGAGCGCCGCACTGTCGGAGGGGCAGTACTGAGGGAGCCCCGCACTGTCGGAGGGGCAGTACTGAGGGAGCGCCGTACTATCGGAGGGGCAGTACTGAGGGAGTGCTGTACTGTCGGAGGGGCAGTACTGAGGGAGTGCCGTACTGTCGGAGGGGCAGTCCTGAGAGAGCGCCGCACTGTCGGAGGAGCAGTACTGAGGGAGCGCCGTACTGCGCTGTCGGAGGGGCAGTACTGAGGGAGCGCCGTACTGCGCTGTCGGAGGGGCAGTACTGAGGGAGCGCCGTACTGCGCTGTCGGAGGGGCAGTACTGAGGGAGCGCCGTACTGCGCTGTCGGAGGGGCAGTACTGAGGGAGCTCCGTACTGCGCTGTCGGAGGGGCAGTACTGAGGGAGCTCCGTACTGCGCTGTCGGAGGGGCAGTACTGAGGGAGCTCCGTACTGCGCTGTCGGAGGGGCAGTACTGAGGGAGCTCCGTACTGCGCTGTCGGAGGGGCAGTACTGAGGGAGCGCCGTACTGCGCTGTCGGAGGGGCAGTACTGAGGGAGCTCCGTACTGCGCTGTTGGAGGGGCAGTACTGAGGGAGCTCCGTACTGCACTGTCGGAGGGCCACTATTTGGAAGAAGAGCAGGGGGAGTTCTCCCCCGTGTCCTGGGGCCAATATTTATCCCTCAACTAACATCACTAACACAGACGATCCGGGTCATTATCACATCGCTGTGTGTGGGAGCTTGCTGTGCGCAAATTGGCGTTTCGTACGTTACGAGAGTGAGCGCACTCCAAAAATGAAGTGTTTGATTGGGTGTGAACTTTGGGAGGTCCTGAGGGGGGTGAGAGGTGAGGGAGCGATGTTATTACCGGGGCACGAGAGAGGAAGGGGTTCATGGACATCGGTGGTCTCTGACGACAGTACATACCGATCTGGAAGTACGAATAAACGGCCAGTTGCTCATTCACCAGCCGGTCTCGTCGCGGATTACGAGGCTTCAGGTTCATGATGTCACTCTCGGCTTTCTCGTAGGCGAGGGACACCGAGGGGAACTGTGGATAAACGAGAGGTTCGAGGCGTGAGTCCAGAAGGCGCGATCGTCACCGATAAATCCAGCTCGGGAGAAAGGTCTTTATCGAAATCACAGAATCATAGAAATTTACCCAGAGAGGGGTGAGCATGTGGAACTCACTGCCACAGGGAGGGGGTCGAGGCGATTACTAACCACGCATAGAAAGATTGCAAAGTGTAGAATCATGCACTTTGGCAGAAAAAAATCAAAGAGCAAGTTATTATTTAAATGGAGAAAGATTGCAAAGTGCTGCAGTCCAGCGGGACCTGGGGGTTACTTGTGCATGAAACACAAAAGGTTAGTATGCAGGTACAGCCAGTGATCAGGAAGGCCAATGGTATCTTGGCCTTTATTGCAAAGAGGATGGAGTATAAAAGCAGGGAAGTCTTGCTCCAGTTATACAGGGTATTGGTGAGGCCACACCTGGAGTACTGCGTGCAGTTTTGGTCTCCGTATTTACGAAAGGATATACTTGCTTGGAGACAGTTCAGAGAAGGTTCACTCGGTTGATTCCGGGGATGAGGGGGTTGACTTATGAGGAAAGGTTGAGGAGGTTGGGCCTCTACTCATTGGAATTCAGAAGAATGAGAGGTGATCTTATGGAAACGTATCAGATTATGAGGGGGCTTGACAAGGTGGATGCAGAGAGGATGTTCCCACTGATGGGGGAGACTAGAACTAGGGGGCATGGTCTTAGAATAAGGGGCCGCCCATTTAAAACTGAGATGAGGAGGAATTTCTTCTCTCAGAGGGTTGTAAATCTGTGGAATTCTCTGCCTCAGAGAGCTGTGGAAGCCGGGACATTGAATATATTTAAGACAGAGATAGACAGTTTCTTAACCGATAAGGGGATAAGGGGGCGGGCAGGGAAGTGGAGCTGAGTCCATGATGGGATCAGCCATGATGGTATTAAATGGCGGAGCAGGCTCGAGGGGCCGAATGGCCCACTCCTGCTCCTATTTCCTGTGTTCAGTGACAATGGCGAGCCTGTGTTGGGGGAGACACGTCCTGTACTTACGATATCGGTGGCCAGCTCGATGAAGAGGATGGTGATACAACCCAGGGGCAGTGGAACACTCATGGTGATGTAGATCAGGTACGGTGCCAGTTCCGGAATGTTCTTGGTCAACGTGTAGGCAATGGACTTCTTCAAGTTGTCAAAGATGAGACGTCCTGAGGCAGGTAGGGAGGGAGGTGGGATAGTGGAGCGAAAACCAACCAGACTGGAGATTAGCAACATATACACCGGGCACATGGCAGGGTCAATGCCCCTCTGACCTTTCCCCCTTAACCTCTCTGCCTCCTCTCTGTTGACATTCCACCATCCCCAACCTATAATGTACCTATCCTGGGAGTGTTTGATGGGACAGTGCAGAGGGAGCTTTACTCTGTATCTAACCTCCTGTACCTGCCCTAGGAGTGTTTGATGGGACAGTGTAGAGGGAGCTTTACTCTGTATCTAACCCCCTGTACCTGCCCTGAGAGTGTTTGATGGGACAGTGTAGAGGGAGCTTTACTCTGTATCTAACCCCCTGTACCTGCCCTGGGAGTGTTTGATGGGACAGTGCAGAGGGAGCTTTACTCTGCATCTAACCCCCTGTACCTGTCCTGGGAGTGTTTGATGGGACAGTGTAGAGGGAGCTTTACTCTGTATCTAACCCCCTGTACCTGTCCTGGGAGTGTTTGATGGGACAGTGTGGAGGGAGCTTTACTCTGTATCTAACCCCCTGTACCTGTCCTGGGAGTGTTTGATGGGACAGTGTAGAGGGAGCTTTACTCTGTATCTAACCCCGTGCTGTACCTGCCCTGGGAGTGTTTGATGGGACAGTGTAGAGGGAGCTTTACTCTGTATCTAACCCCCTGTACCTGCCCTGGGAGTGTTTGATGGGACAGTGTAGAGGGAGCTTTACTCTGTATCTACCCCCCTGTACCTGCCCTGGGAGTGTTTGATGGGACAGTGTAGAGGGAGCTTTACTCTGTATCTAACCCCCTGTCCTACCTTGTTCCACACCGGTTACAATGGAGGCGAAATTGTCGTCCAGGAGGATCATGTCTGCCGCGTTCTTGGCCGCGTCCGATCCGGCAATCCCCATGGCGATTCCGATGTCGGCTTTCTTCAGAGCCGGTGAGTCATTGACACCATCCCCGGTCACAGCCACGATGAAGCCCTGAGACAGAGAGGGGACGACACGGCGTGAACTCTGGCTCGGTGAGCGGGGGCGGGGGGGGAGGGTGGGGACCGCTGTGCAACGCACCACGGAGCGACACCAGCGTCGGGTTTGGCTCGATGGAACACCGAGGTCCCCGCCTGGTGGCCTGACGCGGGATTACATCTCCCGTCGGTGCAGGCCGGAGAGCGTAATCAGCAGCGTGGAGGCATACTGTCAATGGTGCACCGTAGCACGAGACCCGAATGTACCTTCACCCTGTATATGCCATACCTGTACACCAGAGGGTGCTGCTGCTGGAGACCCAGGGGTTGCCTGCACACTGCAGGTGACCCAGTACAGAAGGGAGCTCGCCTCCTGGTGTACTCACTCCAGGAGCTGCAATAAACGGACTGCAGTCTGTACAGTTCAAGTGCCTCGTGGAGTCATTAACAGCGTGCTTACATATACAATGCATAGCACGGCGAGGTACAGGGCGAGCTGGGGCAGGAGAGAGACACCAGTGAAGAGGGACATCACCAAGGTCCAGGTCAGTGATTGGAGCGCTGGGGCAGGTACAGCAGGAGCCACGAGGTCGGGGCGAAGGAGCGGCGAGAGACTGTGGAGGGACGTGATCGGGGACCAGGAGAGGCGAGGGCCCAGGGGCCCAGGGCCCAGCCCACACTGTGTGCGATATGTTGTGAGCACTGGGTCCGTGCAGCAGAGCTGCTCTCCAGTCGTCCTGGTTAACCCTCGCCCCTGGACCGAGACCTCGCTCCGTCAAGCCCCGTGTGGTGGCTGGTGTACAACGGCCACCCCACGTTAAAACAATCCACCCACAGACATCTTCCACCCTTCAGGGTGTAGTTGGGGATCCGGAATATCAGGCAATTCATCGAAACATCTGTGAACTCATCCCTTTTCCGCGACGAAGCAAGTCATCCTCGCCTCGCTGTGATGACACCTCCCAACAACACCAACTTTCATTTGTATACCGCCTGTAACGTAGTAAAACGTCCCAAGGTGCGTCACATGAGCGATTATCAAACAGAATTAGACCCCGAGCCACATCAGGAGATATTGGGGACAGGCGACCAATAGATTGTTCAAAGAGGTGGGTTTTAAGGAGCGTCTCAAAGGAGGAGAGAGAGGCGGAGAGGTTTAGGGAGGGAGTTCCGGAGCTTGGGGCCCAGGCAGCTGAAGGCACGGCCACCGATGGTGGAGCGATTATAATCAGGGATGGCCAGGAGCGCAGAATTAGAGGAGTGCAGAGATCTCGGGGGGGGGGTGTAGGAGCTGGAGGGGGTTACAGAGATAGGGAGGGGTGTAGGGGCTGGAGGAGGTTACAGAGATAGGGAGGGGTGTAGGGGCTGGAGGGGGTTACAGAGATAGGGAGGGGTGTAGGGGCTGGAGGGGGTTACAGAGATAGGGAGGGGTGTAGGGGCTGGAGGGGGTTACAGAGATAGGGAGGCGTGTAGGGGCTGGAGGAGGTTACAGAGATAGGGAGGGGTGTAGGGACTGGAGGGGGTTACAGAGATAGGGTGGGGTGTAGGGGCTGGAGGCGGTTACAGAGATAGGGAGGGCTGTAGGGGCTGGAGGAGGTTACAGAGATAGGGAGGGGTGTCGGGGCTGGAGGAGGTTACAGAGATAGGGAGGGGTGTAGGGCTGGAGGAGGTTACAGAGATAGGGAGGCGTGTAAGAGCTGGAGGGGGTTACAGAGATAGGGAGGAGTGTAGGGGCTGGAGGAGGTTACAGAGATAGGGAGGGGTGTCAGGGCTGGAGGGGGTTACAGAGATAGGGAGGGGTGTAGGGGCTGGAGGGGGTTACAGAGATAGGGAGGGGTTTCGGGGCTGGAGGCGGTTACAGAGATAGGGAGCGGTGTAAGGGCTGGAGGAAGTTACAGAGATAGGGAGGGGTATCGAGGCAGGAGGGGGTTACAGAGATAGGGAGGGGTGTAGGGGCTGGAGGAGGTTACAGAGATAGGGAGGGGTGTACGGGCTGGAGGGGGTTACAGAGATAGGGAGGGGTGTCGGGGCTGAGGCGGTTACAGAGATAGAGAGGGTTGTAGGGGTTGGAGGAGGTTGCAGAGATAGGGAGGGATGAAGGGGCTGGAGGAGTTTACAGAGATAGGGAGGGGTGTCGGGGCTGAAGGTGGTTACAGAGATAGGGAGGGATGTGGGGGCTGGAGGAAGTAACAGAGATAGGGAGGGGTGTCGGGGCTGGAGGGTGTTACAGAGATAGGGAGGGGTGTCGGGGCTGGAGGGGGTTACAGACATATGGAGGGGTGTCGGGGCTGGAGGGGGTTACAGAGATAGGGAGGGGTGTAGGGGCTGGAGGTGGTTACAGAGATAGGGAGGGGTGTCGGGGCTGGAGGGGGTTACAGAGATAGGGAGGAGTGTCGGGGCTGGAGGAGGTTACAGAGATAGGGAGGGGTGTCGGGGCTGGAGGAGGTTACAGAGATGGGGAGGGGTGTCGAGGCTGGAGGGGGTTACAGAGATAGGGAGGGGTGTAGGGGCTGAAGGTGGTTACAGAGATAGGGAGGGATGTCGGGGCTGGAGGTGTTACAGAGATAGGGAGGGGTGTAGGGGCTGGAGGTGGTTACAGAGATAGGGAGGGATGTAGGGGCTGGAGGAGGTTACAGAGATAGAGACGGGTGTCGGGGCTGAAGGAGGTTACAGAGATAAGGAGGGGTGTAGGGCTGGAGGAGGTTACAGAGATAGGGAGGGGTGTCGGGGCTGGAGGAGGTTACAGAGATAAGGAGGGGTATAGGGGCTGGAGGAGGTTACAGAGATAGGGAGGGGTGTCGGGGCTGGAGGAGGTTACAGAGATAGGGAGGGGTGTAGGGGCTGGAGGAGGTTACAGAGATAGGGAGGGGTGTAGGGGTTGGAGGTGGTTACAGAGATAGGGAGGGGTGTCGGGTCTGGAGGCGGTTACAGAGATAGGGAGGGGTGTAGGGGCTGGAGGGGCTTACAGAGATAGGAAGGGGTGTAGGGGCTGGAGGGGGTTACAGAGATAGGGAGGGGTGTCGGGTCTGGAGGCGGTTACAGAGATAGGGAGGGGTGTAGGGGCTGGAGGGGGTTACAGAGATAGGAAGGGGTGTAGAGGCTGGAGGGGGTTACAGAGATAGGGAGGGGTGTAGGGGCTGGAGGAAGTTACAGAGATAGGGAGGGGTGTAGGGGCTGGAGGAGGTTACAGAGATAGGGAGGGGTGTAGGGGCTGGAGGGTGTTACAGAGATAGAGAGGGGTATAGGGTTTTACAGAGATAGGGAGGGATGTAGGGGCTGGAGGAGGTTACAGAGATAGGGAGGGGTGTAGGGGCTGGAGGTGGTTACAGAGATAGGGAGGGGTGTCGGGGCTGGAGGGGGTTACAGAGATAGGGAGGGGTGTCGGGGCTGGAGGGGGTTACAGAGATAGGGAGGGGTGTCGGGGCTGGAGGAGGTTACAGAGATAGGGAGGGGTGTCGGGGCTGGAGGAGGTTACAGAGATAGGGAGGGGTGTCGGGGCTGGAGGAGGTTACAGAGATAGGGAGGGGTGTAGGGGCTGGAGGAGGTTACAGAGATAGGGAGGGGTGTAGGGGCTGGAGGGGGTTACAGAGATAGGGAGGGGTGTAGTGACTGGAGGGGGTTACAGAGATAGGGAGGGGTGTAGGGGCTGGAGGGGGTTACAGAGATAGGGAGGGGTGTAGGGGCTGGAGGAGGTTACAGAGATAGGGAGGGGTGTAGGGGCTGGAAGGGGTTACAGAGATAGGGAGGGGTATCGGGGCTGGAGGGGGTTACAGAGATAGGGAGGGGTGTCGGGGCTGGAGGAGGTTACAGAGATAGGGAGGGGTGTCGGGGCTGGAGGAGGTTACAGAGATGGGGAGGGGTGTCGGGGCTGAAGGAGGTTACAGAGATAGGGAGGGGTGTAGGGCTGGAGGAGGTTACAGAGATAGGGAGGGGTGTAGGGGCTGGAGGAGGTTACAGAGATAGGGAGGGGTGTAGGGGCTGGAGGGGGTTACAGAGATAGGGAGACCCATTGAGGGACGCGCGGAGGTAATCACCAGTTTCTGGCAGCTCTCCACGATGATCAGCTTCTGTTGCGGCGATGTGCGTGCGAAGACAATCTCCGGGTGGGTCCGGAGGATATCGACCAGCTCGTCTGACGACATGTCCTTCAGCTGTCCCCCATTAATCACCGCCGCACGGGCGTCCCTGCGAGCGGCAGATAGGGGGCGCCGTTACTGAGGCGGAGGATATTTGTGTGTCCTCCTCACACATTGCTTTTCCTCCCATCTTTGTACCGTCAGCAAACTTGTCCACGTTACACTCAGTCCCTTCTTCCAAGTGGTTAATATAGATTGTAAATAGCTGGGGTCCCGGCACTGATCCCTGCGACACTCCACTAGTTGCTGGTTGCCAACCCGAGAATGACCCATTTATCCCGACTCTCTGTTCTCTGTTAGTTAGCCAATCCTCTATCCATGTTAATATATTACCCCTCAACCCCGTGAACTTTTATCTTGTGCAGTAACCTTTCATGTGGCACCTTGTCAAATGCCTTCTGGAAATCCAAACACACCACATCCACTGGTTCCCCTTTATCCACCCTGTTCATTACATCCTCAAAGAACTCCAGCAAATTTGTCAAACATGACTTCCCCTTCATAAATCCATGCTGACTCTGCCTGACCGAATTTTTCTTTTCCAAATCTCCTGTTACTGCTTCCTTCATAATGGACTCCAACATTTTCCCAACCACAGATGTTGGGCTAACTGGTCTATAGTTTCCTGCTTTCTGTCTGCCTCCTTTTTTAAATAGGGGCGTTACATTTGCAGTTTTCCAATCTGCTGGGACCTCCCCAGAATCCAGGGAATTTTGGTAAATTACAACCAATGCCTCCACTATCCCTGCCACTACTTCTCTTAAGACCCGGGGATGCAAGCCATCAGGTCCAGGGAACATAGAAACATAGAAACATAGAAAATAGGTGCAGGAGCAGGCCATTCGGCCCTTCTAGCCTGCACCGCCATTCAATGAGTTCATGGCTGAACATGAAACTTCAGTACCCCCTTCCTGCTTTCTCGCCATACCCCTTGATCCCCCGAGTAGTAAGGACTTCATCTAACTCCTTTTTGAATATATGTAGTGAATTGGCCTCAACAACTTTCTGTGGTAGAGAATTCCACAGGTTCACCACTCTCTGGGTGAAGAAGTTTCTCCTCATCTCGGTCCTAAATGGCTTACCTCTTATGTCCGCCTTTAGTCCCATTATTTTACCGAGTATTACTTCATCGTGATAGTGATTGTATTAAGTTCCTCCCTCCCCATAGCCCCTTGATTATCCACTATTGGATGCTTTTAGTGTCTTCTACTGTGAAGACCAATACAAAATATTTGTTCAAAGTCTCGGCCATTTCCCTGTTCCCCGGTATTAATTTCCCGGTCTCAGCCTCTTAGGAACCAACATTTACCTGAACCTCTCGTTTCCTTTTTATATACCTGTCTGCCTGTTTTCATATTTCTTGCTAGTTCATCTCATAAACTATCTGCTCTCTTTATTATTTTTCATTGTCCTTTGCTGGTTTCTAAAAATTTCCCAATCCTCTGCCCTACCAATACTCTTGGCCACATTGTGAAGCTTTGTTTTCAATTTGATACCAAGCATTACTTCTCTTTGCTGAGAGTTAGAGAGAATATCTCCTTCAATGTCTGCCACTGCTTAACTACCATCGTGCCCGTTAATGTATTTCCCCAGTCCACTTTAGCCAACTCTGCCCTCATACCTTTGTAATTGCCGGGCTCAGTTCTCAACTCCCCAACCAGCATAAATAGCCTTGCTCCATCGACCCTATCGTTTCCCCTTAATATCATGAAAACTTTGATCAGTTCCCGCCTCAACATTCTGTGTCACGCCTTTAGTGCAGTAAAACATAGCAACGTGCATCACAGGAGCGCGAATCAGAACACAGTTTGACACGTGAGATATTAGGGCAGCTGACACAAGTTTGGCCGAACACGTCGGTTTTAAGGACTGTCTTAAAGGAGGAGAGAGAGAGGCGGAGAGGTTTAGGGAGGGAGTTCCAGAGCTTGGGGCCCAGGCAGCTGAAGGCACGGCCACCGATGGTGGAGCGATTATAATCAGGGATGCTCAGGAGGGCAGAATTGGAGCAGGTTACAGAGATAGGGAGGGGTGTAGGGGCTGGAGGAGGTTACAGAGATAGGGAGGGGTGTAGGGGCTGGAGGAGGTTACAGAGATAGGGAGGGGTGTAGGGGCTGGAGGAGGTTACAGAGATAGGGAGGGGTGTAGGGGCTGGAGGAGGTTACAGAGATAGGGAGGGGTGTAGGGGCTGGAGGAGGTTACAGAGATAGGGAGGGGTGTAGGGGCTGGAGGAGGTTACAGAGATAGGGAGGGGTGTAGGGGCTGGAGGAGGTTACAGAGGAGGTGTAACGGGAGAGAGGACAATGAACCAGGAAGGGGTCACTCTGACTCGGAAATTCCTCACCGTTGGTCGACCTGTTCGACGGGAATCCTCTTGCGAGCGGCAATGTCCTCGACCGTCTCACTCCCCTCGGAGATGATCCCGACACTTCCAGCGATGGCCTTGGCAGTGATTGGATGGTCGCCTGTCACCATGATCACCTGCACACAGAGAGAGTTATAGGGGTTCAATATAACCCCCCAAACCCCTCGATTAGATTCCAGCCTGTAACTCACTCCCGGGTATCTGTTATTCTATATATAAACCCCCCGAACCCCTCGATTAGATTCCAGCCTGTAACTCATTCCCGGGTATCTGTTATTCTATATATAAACCCTCCGAACCCCTCGATTAGATTCCAGCCTGTAACTCATTCCCGGGTATCTGTTATTGTATATATATAAACCCCCCAAACCCCTCGATTAGATTCCAGCCTGTAAGTCACTCCCGGGTATCTGTTATTCTATATATAAACCCCCCGAACCCCTCGATTAGATTCCAGCCTGTAACTCATTCCCGGGTATCTGTTATTCTATATATAAACCCTCCGAACCCCTCGATTAGATTCCAGCCTGTAACTCATTCCCGGGTATCTGTTATTCTATATATATAAACCCCCCAAACCCCTCGATTAGATTCCAGCCTGTAACTCATTCCCGGGTATCTGTTATTGTATATAAACCCCCCAAACCCCTCGATTAGATTCCAGCCTGTAACTCACTCCCGGGTATCAGTTATTCTATATATAAACCCCCCGAACCCCTCGATTAGATTCCAGCCTGTAACTCATTCCCGGGTATCTGTAATTCTATATATAAACCCCCCGAACCCCTCGATTAGATTCCAGCCTGTAACTCACTCCCGGGTATCTGTTATTCAATATATAAACCCCCTCGAACCCCTTGATTAGATTCCAGCCTGTAACTCACTCCCGGGTATCTGTTATTCTATATATAAACCCCCTCGAACCCCTCGATTAGATTCCAGTTACCCTAATTCCTGCAGTCCTGCATTTTACCACCGCGTCGGGTACTGTGGCTCTCGGAGGGTCAATCATGGATATCAGTCCATCAAAGCACAGGCCACTCGTTGAGAAATTCATGTCTTCCGTGTCAAAGACAAACCCCCTGGGATATTCCTTCTCCATCAGGTATATATGGCAGAATCCTGGTCAGTGAGCGAGAAGTTAATTCAAACATACATCGAACATGGGTTAGACCACACTGGGAGCACCGTGCACAGTTCTGGTCTCCATATACCTGGGTTAGACCACACTTGGAGCACTGTGCACAGTTCTGGTCTCCATATACCTGGGTTAGACCACACTTGGTGCACTGTGCACAGTTCTGGTCTCCATATACCTGGGTTAGACCACACTGGGAGCACCGTGCACAGTTCTGGTCACCATATACCTGGGTTAGACCACACTTGGAGCACTGTGCACAGTTGTGGTCTCCATATACCTAGGTTAGACCACACTTGGAGCACTGTGCACAGTTCTGGTCTCCATATACGAGGGTTTAGACCACACTGGGAGCACCGTGCACAGTTCTGGTCTCCATATACCTGGGTTAGACCACACTTGGAGCACCGTGCACAGTTCTGGTCTCCATATACCTGGGTTAGACCACACTTGGAGCACTGTGCACAGTCTGGTCTTCATATACCTGGTTTAGACCACACTTGGAGCACTGTGAACAGTTCTGGTCTCCATATACCTGGGTTAGACCACACTTGGAGCACTGTGCACAGTTCTGGTCTCCATATTACTGGGTTAGACCTCACTTGGGACGTTTCACTCGGTTTAAGGTGGTGTATAAAGTGGAATGTTTTAGTTACCCAGCACTCGCTCGCCCAGACCTCCAAGGTCCATGTAGGCCGTCTGGAACGCCTCCTTCCACTGTTCATCCAGCGGCAACTCCTGACCTTTGATCATGATGGTGGAACAATTCTCCAGGATTCTCTCGGGAGCACCCTTCATTACCAGCAGGTACCGGAGGTCCAGAGGGTCCTCCATCTCGTGGATCGAGAGCTGCCAGAGGCAAAGACAATCACATCCGATTACTGCCCACTGGGCCCCACCGCTCCGTGCCGGGGTTTATGTCCCACCGCTCCGTGCCGGGGTTTATGTCCCACTACTCCGTGCCGGAGTTTATGTTCCACACCAGCCCCCTCCCTCCCCTCTCCATCTCACCCCATCACCATATTCATCCGTTCCTTTCTCCCTCATGTCTTTATCCAGCTTCCCCTTAAATGTATCTCTGCTCCTCGCCTCGACCCCTCCCTGTGGGAGCGAGTTCCACATACTCACCCCTCCCTATCCCTGTAACCTCCTCCAGCCCCTACACCCCTCCCTATCTCTGTAATCCCCTCCAGCCCCTACACACCTCCCTATCTCTGTAACCCCCTCCAGCCCCTACACCCCTCGCTATCTCTGTAACCTCCTCCAGCCCCTACACCCCTCCCTATCTCTGTAATCTCCTCCAGCCCCTACACCCCTCCCTATCTCTGTAATCTCCTCCAGCCGCTACACCCCTCCCTATCTCTGTAACCTCCTCCAGCGCCTACACCCCTCCCTATCCCTGTAACCTCCTCCAGCCCCTACACCCCTCCCTATCTCTGTAATCTCCTCCAGCCCCTACACCCCTCCCTATCTCTGTAACCTCCTCCAGCGCCTACACCCCTCCCTATCTCTGTAACCTCCTGCAGCCCCTACACCCCTCCCTATCTCTGTAACCTCCTCCAGCCCCTACACCCCTCCCTATCTCTGTAACCTCCTCCAGCCCCCTACACCCCTCCCTATCTCTGTAACCTCCTCCAGCCCCAACACCCCTCCCTATCTCTGTAACCTCCTCCAGCCCCAACACCCCTCCCTATCTCTGTAACCCCCTCCAGCCCCCTACACCCCTCCCTATCTCTGTAACCTCCTCCAGCACCTACACTCCTCCCTATCTCTGTAACCCCCTCCAGCCCCTACACCCCTCCCTATCTCTGTAACCCCCTCCAGCCCCTACACCCCTCCCTATCTCTGTAACCTCCTCCAGCCCCTTTCTTTTTTCTCTCCTTGTCCCCAATGGCAGTCGGTTATTATCCCGCCATTGACAACCGATCGCAACTAATGTTTTTCGAACTCCGGCCATTGCCATTTGAATTTGCGCCCAGCGCCAATTTCGTCTCTCGAATCTCTCATGCCTTCCCCCCCGCCCCCACGACCTCCACCGACCTTCCCTTCTGTTCCCTGACCCCTGCACTGGTTTAAGAATCTGTGACATCTCCAACCTTCGCCAGTTCTGACCAAGGGTCGTTGACCCGAAACGTCAACTCTGCCTCCCTCTCCCTCCACGGATGCTGCCCCGACCCGCGGAGATTTCCAGCGCGCGAGCTGTTTGGAACCTCACCTGGAACTTGTTGGTAGAGTTGAAGGGAATCTCGCAGACCTTGTGGAAGCGGTTGCGGTAATCGGGGACATTGCCGATGGTGAGCTCGGTGAATTTCAGCAGGGCCGTCTCGGAGGCATCGCCGATAACGGTTCTCTGCGCGCAAAAGTGCGTGGGATAAGAAACAAAGACCGGACCTCCCCAAGCGCCTCAAACTACTTATTGAGAGTGTGGTCCCTGTTGTAATGTGGGAAACGGCAATTTGCGCACAGCAAGCTCCCACACACAGCCCTGTGATAATGACCCAGATCGTCTGTTTTAGTGATGTTGGTTGAGGGATAAATATTGGCCCCAGGACACCGGGGAGAACTCCCCCTGCTCTTCTTCCAAATAGTGGCCCCGGGGTCTTTTACATCCACCTGAGAGGGCAGATGGGGCCTCGGTTTAATGTCTCATCCCAAAGACGGCACCTCCGACAGTGCGGCTCTCCCTCAGTACTGCCCCTCCGACAGTACGGCGCTCCCTCAGTACCGCCCCTCCGACAGTACGGCGCTCCCTCAATACTGCCCCTCCGACAGTGCGGCACTCCCTCAGTACTGCCCCTCCGACAGTGGGGTGCTCCCTCAGTACTGCCCCTCCGACAGTGCGGCGCTCCCTCAGTACTGCCCCTCCGACAGTGCGGCACTCCCTCAGTACTGCCCCTCCGACAGTGCGGCACTCCCTCAGTACTGCCCCTCCGACAGTGCGGCGCTCCCTCAGTACTGCCCCTCCAACATTGCGGTGCTCCCTCAGTACTGCCCCTCCGACAGTGGGGTGCTCCCTCAGTACTGCCCCTCCGACAGTGCGGCGCTCCCTCAGTACTGCCCCTCCGACAGTGTGGCGCTCCCTCAGTACTGCCCCTCAGACAGTGTGGCGCTCCCTCAGTACTGCCCCTCCGACAGTGCGGTGCTCCCTCAGTACTGCCCCTCCGACAGTGCGGTGCTCCCTCAGTACTCGAGAGGGCAGACGGGTATTGTCTTATGAGGAAAGGTTGAGGAGGTTGGGCCTCTACTCATTGGAATTCAGGAGAATGAGAGGTGATCTTATGGAAACGTATCAGATTATGAGGGGGCTCGACAAGGTGGATGCAGAGAGGATGTTTCCACTGATGGGGGAGACTAGAACTAGGGGGCATGGTCTTAGAATAAGGGGCCGCCCATTTAAAACTGAGATGAGGAGGAATTTCTTCTCTCAGAGGGTTGTAAATCTGTGGAATTCTCTGCCTCAGAGAGCTGTGGAAGCCGGGACATTGAATATATTTAAGACAGAGATAGACAGTTTCTTAACCGATAAGGGGATAAGGGGGCGGGCAGGGAAGTGGAGCTGAGTCCATGATCGGATCAGCCATGGTCGTATTAAATGGCGGAGCAGGCTCGAGGGGCCGAATGGCCCACTCCTGCTCCTGTTTCTCATGTTCTTACCTTCGGGATGGGAATGCCGTCCTGGTTGGGTTTGAAGATGGCGCGGTTACACAGTGTTGCAACCCGTGACAAAGCCCGCCACGTGTCCGATGTCTGGTCAAAGCTGTGGCCTGCAAAAAAATAACACGGCCCAAATTTAGCATTAAAGACCGACCTCCCATCTCCACCACACCTCTCACCTCCCCGCCCTCCCCACCCCCCAGGTCGTCCCAAAACACCTCACAACCAATCAAACACTCCTTGAAGTGCGCTCACTGTTGTATTGTGGGAAACGCCAATTTGCGCACAGCAAGATCCCACACACAACGATGTGATAATGACCCGGATCGTCTGTGTTAGTGATGTTGGTTGAGGGATAAATATTGGCCCCAGGACACCGGGGAGAACTCCCCCTGCTCTTCTTCCAAATAGTGCCCCCGGGATCTTTTACATCCACCCGAGAGGGCAGACGGGGCCTCGGTTTAACGTCTTAACAAGTGACAGCATCTCCGACAGTGCGGTGCTCCCTCAGTACTGCCCCTCCGACAGTGCGGTGCTCCCTCAGTACTGCCCCTCCGACAGCGCAGTGCGGCACTCCCTCAGTACTGCCCCTCCGACAGTGCGGCGCTCCCTCAGTACCGCCCCTCCCACAGTGCGGCGCTCCCTCAGTACTGCCCCTCCCACAGTGCGGCGCTCCCTCAGTACCGCCCCTCCCACAGTGCGGCACTCCCTCAGTACTGCCCCTCCGACAGTACGGTGCTCCCTCAGTACCGCCCCTCCGACAGTGCGGCGCTCCCTCAGTACTGCCCCTCCGACAGTGCGGCGCTCCCTCAGTACCGCCCCTCCGACAGTGCGGCGCTCCCTCAGTACCGCCCCTCCGACAGTGCGGCGCTCCCTCAGTACTGTCCCTCCGACAGTGCGGTGCTCCCTCAGTACTGCCCCTCCGACAGTGCGGCGCTCCCTCAGTACTGCCCCTCCGACAGTGCGGCACTCCCTCAGTACTGCCCCTCCGACAGTGCGGCGCTCCCTCAGTACTGACCCTCCGACAGTGCGGCGCTCCCCCAGTACTGCCCCTCCGACAGTGCGGCACTCCCTCAGTACTGCCCCTCCGACAGCGCAGTGCGGCGCTCCCTCAGTACTGCCCCTCCGACAGTGCGGCACTCCCTCAGTACTGCCCCTCCGACAGCGCAGTGCGGCGCTCCCTCAGTACTGCCCCTCCGACAGTGCGGCACTCCCTCAGTACCGCCCCTCCGACAGTGCGGCACTCCCTCAGTACTGCCCCTCCGACAGTGCGGCGCTCCCTCAGTACTGCCCCTCCGACAGTGCGGCGCTCCCTCAGTACTGCCCCTCTGACAGTGCGGCACTCCCTCAGTACCGCCCCTCCGACAGTGCAGCACTCCCTCAGTACTTGTCAGGGGGAGTATCGGACCTGCGATTATGGGGTACGTGTGTTTGGAGTGGGGGCTGGAACCTACAACCTTCTGACTCAGAGGCGAGAGAGAGAGAGCTAAACCCAGTGATCATTGGAGTGGAGACAGAGTGATGGTCACGAAAGTGGGAACTGAAGGTAGTCAATTAACTTGATGTAAAATGGTCCAGATTAAAGGGCGTATAAGTACTAAGGGGTTCTGAGCAATCAGGAGTTACATAAGAACATCAGAAATAGGAGCAGGAGTGGGCCATTCGGCCCCTCGAGCCTGCTCCGCCATTTAATACGATCATGGCTGATCCCATCATGGACTCAGCTCCACTTCCCTGCCCGCCCCCTTATCCCCTTATCGGTTAAGAAACTGTCTATCTCTGTCTTAAATATATTCAATGTCCCGGCTTCCACAGCTCTCTGAGGCAGAGAATTCCACAGATTTACAACCCTCTGAGAGAAGAAATTCCTCCTCATCTCAGTTTTAAATGGGCGGCCCCTTATTCTAAGACCATGCCCCCTAGTTCTAGTCTCCCCCATCAGTGGGAACATCCTCTCTGCATCCACCTTGTCGAGCCCCCTCATAATCTGATACGTTTCGATAAGATCACCTCTCATTCTTCTGAATTCCAATGAGTAGAGGCCCAACCTCCTCAACCTTTCCTCATAAGTCAACCCCCTCATCCCCGGAATCAACCGAGTGAACCTTCTCTGAACTGCCTCCAAAGCAAGTATATCCTTTCGTAAATATGGAGACCAAAACTGCACGCAGTACTCCAGGTGTGGCCTCACCAATACCCTGTATAACTGGAGCAAGACTTCCCTGCTTTTATACTCCATCCCCTTTGCAGTAAGTTGTTCTGTCCTACAGTATGGATTGTAATATTGACCGACTATGTACAGCCCGCTGACGTATGTAACGCACGCTCACACACTCGCTTACATTGGGTTAAGAACAGGTTCGCAGCAATGCCTGATGGTTAAGGAGCCATCCGTTGGGTTAACCTTCGAACAGACTCGTGGGAGCGTACGTATTCAGTGCTGAACAAGGTCACAAATGTTTGGCAACATCGATTGTGATCAGCGTCTGAATCTCTTGCGAAACTGGGACATTGTGACTGAAGTTCTCTTGGGAACAGGATAAGAAAGCAGGTGTTTTGCAAACAAGATAGCAAACGCTGGGAAGCAAGGTTACCCTGTATTTGTAAGGTTGCGAGTCTTCAGGAAAAAAAAAACCCCGCAGACCATGAACTAATACAACTGGGCAACGAAGGACACCCTGTGAACAGGGGGAAGATCTGACTTCATGCAGAACAATGGAGTGTGACATGAAGCTCGGAACGGGATTAACCAGGATGGGGAAGGAGACTTTGGTGACGTTGAGTCTGTCACGACAAAGGACTCCCCACCTCACAAGGCGCAAATATTTGGGCTGACAGCATTTCAGCACATGCAAGTACGCATCTTTTGCATGCAAGTTCACCCTCGTTGCCAAAACAGTTCAACAGATCGTTAAATCGAGTCTCGTCGCAGTGGGAAGCTTATTCAAGCCCGGGATATATACAAGCAAGGAAAACAGGAAGGAAAATGGGAAGACAGCTAAACAGATGCAGGAGGTAGGGACGTAAGGAACAGGCTTTGCAGAACATAAGAACATAAGAATTAGGAACAGGAGTAGGCCATCTAGCCCCTCGAGCCAGCTCCGCCATTCAACAAGATCATGGCTGATCTGGCCGTGGACTCAGCTCCACTTACCCACCCGCTCCCCGTAACCCTTAATTCCCTTATTGGTTAAAAATCTATCTATCTGTGACTTGAATACATTCAATGAGCTAGCCTCAACTGCTTCCCTGGGCAGAGAATTCCACAGATTCACAACCATCTGGCAAAATAAATTCCTTCTCAACTCGGTTTTAAATTGGCTCCTCCGTATTTTGAGGCTGTGCCCCCTAGTTCTAGTCTCCCCGACCAGTGGAAACAACCTCTCTGTCTCTATCTTGTCTATCCCTTTCATTATTTTAAATGTTTCTATAAGATCACCCCTCATCCTTCTGAACTCCAACGAGTAAAGACCCAGTCTACTCAATCTATCATCATAAGGTAACCCACTCATCTCCGGAATCAGCCGAGTGAATCGTCTCTGTACCCCCTCCAAAGCTAGTATATCCTTCCTTAAGTAAGGTGACTAAAACTGCACGCAGTACTCCAGGTGCGGCCTCACCAATACCCTGTACAGTTGCAGCAGGACCTCCCTGCTTTTGTACTCCATCCCTCTCGCAATGAAGGCCAACATCCCATTCGCCTTCCTGATTACCTCCTGCACCTGCAAACTAACTTTTTGGGATTCATGCACAAGGACCCCCAGGTCCCTCTGCACCACAGCATGTTGTAATTTCTCCCCATTCAAATAATATTCCCTTTTACTGTTTTTTTTCCCCAAGGTGGATGACCTCACATTTTCCGACATTGTATTCCATTTGCCAAACCTTAGCCCATTCGCTTAACCTATCCAAATCTCTTTGCAGCCTCTCTGTGTCCTCTACACAACCCGCTTTCCCACTAATCTTTGTGTCATCTGCAAATGTTGTTACACTACACTCTGTCCCCTCTTCCAGGTCATCTATGTATATTGTAAACAGAACGGACTACAAGCCAGAATTGGCGATTGTATGTCTTCAGTCGATTTCTCTCAGCAGTCTAGTCCTGTAGTTTATAGTTGGGGTTTTTGTGTCGTGATAAAATGGACACTGGGTTAAGGCTAAAATTTTGCGTCACGTGTTGTCCTTTCTCCCCCTATAAGTCCCGCGGTCGAAGGATCAGAGTGGGGGAAAAAATAAACTCCCTGCATCACACGTCATGAGGAACTGAGACAAAGTTTACACCACTCAATAACATATTCCGGGAGGGTGACGTGTGATGGGAGGTGGGGGCAGAGCACCAATCAGAGCCAGTCTGACAGGGGTCAACGAATCAATGTAACTCCGCTGATGGCAGTCGGCCAATCGGTGGTTTTGTGAGAAGTGTATAACTGTCATTGCAAACTGTTTGTTCTGGGAAGTGTTCATCGGGAAACTTCCCCTGTATGCTCGAATAAAAACCGCTGAAACCAAAGTTTCCGTCTGAGTGATTCCGTGGTCGCTATACGAGAGAGGGCAAAGGGCAGGTGACAGATTGGTAAAGGGGAGGTGCAACGAGACCTGGGTGTCATGGTACATCAGTCATTGAAGGTTGGCATGCAGGTACAGCAGGCGGTGAAGAAGGCAAATGGTATGTTGGCCTTCATAGCGAGAGGATTTGAGTGCAGGAGCAGGGAGGTCTTACTGCAGTTGTACAGGGCCTTGGTGAGACCACACCTGGAATATTGTGTTCAGTTTTGGTCTCCTAATCTGAGGAAGGACATTCTTACTATTGAGGGAGTGCAGCGAAGGTTCACCAGACTGATTCCTTGGGATGGCAGGAGTGACATATGAAGAAAGACTGGATCGACTAGGCTTATATTCACTGGAGTTTAGAAGAATGAGAGGGGATCTCATAGAAACATATAAAATTCTGACGGGACTGGACAGGTTAGATGCGGGAAGAATGTTCCCGATGTTGGGGAAGTCCAGAACCAGGGGTCACAGTCTAAGGGTAAGGGGTAAGCCATTTAGGACCGAGATGAGGAGAAACTTCTTCACCCAGAGAATTGTGAACCTGTGGAATTCTCTACCGCAGAGAGTTGTTGAGGCCAGTTCGTTAGATATATTCAAAAGGGAGTTAGATGTGGCCCTTACGGCTAAAGGGATCAAGGGGTATGGAGAGGAAGCAGGAATGGGGTACTGAGGGAATGATCAGTCATGATCATATTGAATGGTGGTGCAGGCTCGAAGGGCCGAATGGCCTACTCCTGCACCTATTTTCTATGTTTCTATGATTCCTTGGGTCAGAAAGGCCAACTTAAGGAAGATAAATCTTCCTCATACCGCAACTCGAAGGGTTCCAGTTAGTTGCTGTTTCGAGGCGCTGCTCCCCAGCCCCACCCCTTACCTGATTGGTCCTCCGTAGTGTCTGCGGAGTGGATGTAATTGTCGAACCACAGATGCGAGACGGTCATCCGATTCTGGGTCAAGGTCCCGGTCTTATCGGAACAGATCACCGAGGTCGACCCAAGCGTCTCGACAGCCTCCAGATTTTTCACCACACAGTTCTTGCGAGCCAAGCGCTTAGCGGTAAGGGAGAGGCAAACCTGTACACGGGGTTAGATACAGAGTAAAGCTCCCTCTACACTGTCCCATCAAACACTCCCAGGGCAGGTACAGGGGGTTAGATACAGAGTAAAGCTCCCTCTACACTGTCCCATCAAACACTCCCAGGTCAGGTACAGGGGGTTAGATACAGAGTAAAGCTCCCTCTACACTGTCCCATCAAACAGTCCCAGGGTAGGTACAGTATGGGTTAGATACAGAGTAAAGCTCCCTATACACTGTCCCATCAAACACTCCCAGGGCAGGTACAGGGGGTGAGATACAGAGTAAAACTCCCTCTACACTGTCCCATCAAACACTCCCAGGGCAGGTACAGGGGGTTAGATACAGAGTAAAGCTCCCCCTACACTGTCCCATCAAACATTCCCAGGGCAGGTACAGGGGGTTAGATACAGAGTAAAGCTCCCTCTACACTGTCCCATCAAACACTCCCAGGGCAGGTACAGGGGGTTAGATACAGAGTAAAGCTCCCTCTACACTGTCCCATCAAACACTCCCAGGGCAGGTACAGGGGGTTAGATACAGAGTAAAGCTCCCTCTACACTGTCCCATCAAACACTCCCAGGGCAGGTACAGGAGGTTAGATACAGAGTAAAGCTCCCTCTACACTGTCCCATCAAACACTCCCAGGGCAGGTACAGGGGGTTAGATACAGAGTAAAGCTCCCTCTACACTGTCCCATCAAAACTCCCGGGGCAGGTACAGGGGGTTAGATACAGAGTAAAGCTCCCTCTACACTGTCCCATCAAACACACCCAGGGCAGGTACAGCACAGGGTTAGATACAGAGTAAAGCTCCCTCTACACTGTCCCATCAAACACTCCCAGGGCAGGTACAGGGGGTTAGATACAGAGTAAAGCTCCCTCTACACTGTCCCATCAAACACTCCCAGGGCAGGTACAGGGGGTTAGATACAGAGTAAAGCTCCCTCTACACTGTCCCATCAAACACTCCCAGGGCAGGTACAGGGGGTTAGATACAGAGTAAAGCTCCCTCTACACTGTCCCATCAAACACTCCCAGGGCAGGGACAGGGGGTTAGATACAGAGTAAAGCTCCCTCTACACTGTCCCATCAAACACTCCCAGGGCAGGTACAGGCGGTTAGATACAGAGTAAAGCTCCCTCTACACTGTCCCATCAAACACTCCCAGGGCAGGTACAGGGGTTAGATACAGAGTAAAGCTCCCTCTACACTGTCCCATCAAACACTCCCAGGGCAGGTACAGGGGGTTAGATACAGAGTAAAGCTCCCTCTACACTGTCCCATCAAACACTCCCAGTGCAGGTACAGGGGGTAAGATAAAGAGTAAAGCTCCCTCTACACTGTCCCATCAAACACTCTCAGGGCAGGTACAGGGGGTTAGATACAGAGTAAAGCTCCCTCTACACTGTCCCATCAAACATTCCCAGGGCAGGTACAGGGGGTTAGATACAGAGTAAAGCTCCCTCTACACTGTCCCATCAAACACTCCCAGTGCAGGTACAGGGGGTTAGATACAGAGTAAAGCTCCCTCTACACTGTCCCATCAAACACTCCCAGGGCAGGTACAGGGGGTTAGATACAGAGTAAAGCTCCCTCTACACTGTCCCATCAAACACTCCCAGTGCAGGTACAGGGGGTTAGATACAGAGTAAAGCTCCCTCTACAATGTCCCATCAAACACTCCCAGGGCAGGTACAGGGGGTTAGATACAGAGTAAAGCTCCCTCTACACTGTCCCATCAAACACTCCCAGGGCAGGTACAGGGGTTAGATATAGAGTAAAGCTCCCTCCACACTGTCCCATCAAACACTCCCAGAGCAGGTACATGGGGTTAGATACAGAGTAAAGCTCCCTCTACACTGTCCCATCAAACACTCCCAGGGCAGGTACAGGGGGTTAGATACAGAGTAAAGCTCCCTCTACACTGTCCCATCAAACACTCCCAGGGCAGGTACAGCATGGGGTTAGATACAGAGTAAAGCTCCCTCTACACTGTCCCATCAAACACTCCCAGGGCAGGTACAGGGGGTTAGATACAGAGTAAAGCTCCCTCTACACTGTCCCATCAAACAGTCCCAGGGCAGGTACAGCATGGGGTTAGATACAGAGTAAAGCTCCCTCTACACTGTCCCATCAAACCATCCCAGGGCAGGTACAGGGGGTTAGATACAGAGTAAAGCTCCCTCTACACTGTCCCATCAAACACTCCCAGGGCAGGTACAGGGGGTTAGATACAGAGTAAAGCTCCCTCTACACTGTCCCATCAAACACTCCCAGGGCAGGTACAGGGGGTTAGATACAGAGTAAAGCTCCCACTACACTGTCCCATCAAACACTCCCAGGGCAGGTACAGTATGGGGTTAGATACAGACTAAAGCTTCCTCTACACTGTCCCATCAAACACTCCCAGGGCAGGTGCAGCATGTGGTTAGATACAGAGAAAAGCTCCCTCTACACTGTCCCATCAAACACTCCCAGGGCAGGTACAGGGGGTTAGATACAGAGTAAAGCTCCCTCTACACTGTCCCATCAAACACTCCCAGGGCAGGTATAGCACGGGGTTAGATACAGAGTAAAGCTCCCTCTATACTGTCCCATCAAATACTCCCAGGGCAGGTAGAGGGAGTTAGATGCAGAGTAAAGCTCCCTCTACACTGTCCCATCAAACACTCCCAGAGCAGGTACAGGGAGTTAGATACAGAGTAAAGCTCCCTCTACACTGTCCCATCAAACACTCCCGGGGCAGGTACAGGGAGTTAGATACAGAGTAAAGCTCCCTCTACACTGTCCCATCAAACACTCCCAGGGCAGGTACAGGGGGTTAGATACAGAGTAAAGCTCCCTCTACACTGTCCCATCAAACACTCCCAGGGCAGGTACAGGGGGTTAGATACAGAGTAAAACTCCCTCGACACTGTCCCATCAAACACTCCCAGGGCAGGTACAGCACGGGGTTAGATACAGAGTAAAGCTCCCTCTACACTGTCCCATCAAACACTCCCAGTGCAGGTACAGGGGGTAAGATAAAGAGTAAAGCTCCCTCTACACTGTCCCATCAAACACTCTCAGGGCAGGTACAGGGGGTTAGATACAGAGTAAAGCTCCCTCTACACTGTCCCATCAAACATTCTCAGGGCAGGTACAGGGGGTTAGATACAGAGTAAAGCTCCCTCTACACTGTCCCATCAAACACTCCCAGTGCAGGTACAGGGGGTTAGATACAGAGTAAAGCTCCCTCTACACTGTCCCATCAAACACTCCCAGGGCAGGTACAGGGGGTTAGATACAGAGTAAAGCTCCCTCTACACTGTCCCATCAAACACTCCCAGTGCAGGTACAGGGGGTTAGATACAGAGTAAAGCTCCCTCTACAATGTCCCATCAAACACTCCCAGGGCAGGTACAGGGGGTTAGATACAGAGTAAAGCTCCCTCTACACTGTCCCATCAAACACTCCCAGGTCAGGTACAGGGGGTTAGATACAGAGTAAAGCTCCCTCTGCACTGTCCCATCAAACATTCCCAGGGCAGGTACAGCACGGGGTTAGATACAGAGTAAAGCACCCTCTACACTGTCCCATCAAACAGTCCCAGGGCAGGTACAGGGGGTTAGATACAGAGTAAAGCTCCCTCTACACTGTCCCATCAAACACTCCCAGGGCAGGTACAGGGGGTTAGATACAGAGTAAAACTCCCTCTACACTGTCCCATCAAACACTCCCAGGGCAGGTACAGGGGGTTAGATATAGAGTAAAGCTCCCTCCACACTGTCCCATCAAACACTCCCAGAGCAGGTACATGGGGTTAGATACAGAGTAAAGCTCCCTCTACACTGTCCCATCAAACACTCCCAGGGCAGGTACAGGGGGTTAGATACAGAGTAAAGCTCCCTCTACACTGTCCCATCAAACACTCCCAGGGCAGGTACAGCATGGGGTTAGATACAGAGTAAAGCTCCCTCTACACTGTCCCATCAAACACTCCCAGGGCAGGTACAGGGGGTTAGATACAGAGTAAAGCTCCCTCTACACTGTCCCATCAAACAGTCCCAGGGCAGGTACAGCATGGGGTTAGATACAGAGTAAAGCTCCCTCTACACTGTCCCATCAAACCATCCCAGGGCAGGTACAGGGGGTTAGATACAGAGTAAAGCTCCCTCTACACTGTCCCATCAAACACTCCCAGGGCAGGTACAGGGGGTTAGATACAGAGTAAAGCTCCCTCTACACTGTCCCATCAAACACTCCCAGTGCAGGTACAGGGGGTTAGATACAGAGTAAAGCTCCCTCTACAATGTCCCATCAAACACTCCCAGGGCAGGTACAGGGGGTTAGATACAGAGTAAAGCTCCCTCTACACTGTCCCATCAAACACTCCCAGGTCAGGTACAGGGGGTTAGATACAGAGTAAAGCTCCCTCTACACTGTCCCATCAAACATTCCCAGGGCAGGTACAGCACGGGGTTAGATACAGAGTAAAGCACCCTCTACACTGTCCCATCAAACAGTCCCAGGGCAGGTACAGGGGGTTAGATACAGAGTAAAGCTCCCTCTACACTGTCCCATCAAACACTCCCAGGGCAGGTACAGGGGGTTAGATACAGAGTAAAACTCCCTCTACACTGTCCCATCAAACACTCCCAGGGCAGGTACAGGGGGTTAGATATAGAGTAAAGCTCCCTCCACACTGTCCCATCAAACACTCCCAGAGCAGGTACATGGGGTTAGATACAGAGTAAAGCTCCCTCTACACTGTCCCATCAAACACTCCCAGGGCAGGTACAGGGGGTTAGATACAGAGTAAAGCTCCCTCTACACTGTCCCATCAAACACTCCCAGGGCAGGTACAGCATGGGGTTAGATACAGAGTAAAGCTCCCTCTACACTGTCCCATCAAACACTCCCAGGGCAGGTACAGGGGGTTAGATACAGAGTAAAGCTCCCTCTACACTGTCCCATCAAACAGTCCCAGGGCAGGTACAGCATGGGGTTAGATACAGAGTAAAGCTCCCTCTACACTGTCCCATCAAACCATCCCAGGGCAGGTACAGGGGGTTAGATACAGAGTAAAGCTCCCTCTACACTGTCCCATCAAACACTCCCAGGGCAGGTACAGGGGGTTAGATACAGAGTAAAGCTCCCTCTACACTGTCCCATCAAACACTCCCAGGGCAGGTATAGCACGGGGTTAGATACAGAGTAAAGCTCCCTCTATACTGTCCCATCAAATACTCCCAGGGCAGGTAGAGGGAGTTAGATGCAGAGTAAAGCTCCCTCTACACTGTCCCATCAAACACTCCCAGAGCAGGTACAGGGAGTTAGATACAGAGTAAAGCTCCCTCTACACTGTCCCATCAAACACTCCCGGGGCAGGTACAGGGAGTTAGATACAGAGTAAAGCTCCCTCTACACTGTTCCATCAAACACTCCCAGAGCAGGTACAGGGGGTTAGATACAGAGTAAAGCTCCCTCTACACTGTCCCATCAAACACTCCCAGGGCAGGTACAGGGGGTTAGATACAGAGTAAAGCTCCCTCTACACTGTCCCATCAAACACTCCCAGGGCAGGTACAGCACGGGGTTAGATACAGAGTAAAGCTCCCTCTACACTGTCCCATCAAACACTCCCAGGGCAGGTACAGGGGGTTAGATACAGAGTAAAACTCCCTCTACACTGTCCCATCAAACACTCCCAGGGCAGGTACAGGGCGTTAGATACAGAGTAAAGCTCCCTCTACACTGTCCCATCAAACACTCCCAGGGCAGGTACAGGGGGTTAGATACAGAGTAAAGCTCCCTCTACACTGTCCCATCAAACACTCCCAGGGCAGGTACAGCACGGGGTTAGATACAGAGTAAAGCTCCCTCTACACTGTCCCATCAAACACTTCCAGGGCAGGTACAGGGGGTTAGATACAGAGTAAAGCTCCCTCTACACTGTCCCATCACACACTCCCAGGGCAGGTACAGGGGGTTAGATACAGAGTAAAGTTCCCTCTACACTGTCCCATCAAACACTCCCAGGGCAGGTACAGGGGGTTAGATACAGAGTAAAGCTCCCTCGACACTGTCCCATCAAACACTCCCAGGGCAGGTACAGCACGGGGTTAGATACAGAGTAAAGCTCCCTCTACACTGTTCCATCAAACACTCCCAGGGCAGCTACAGGGGGTTAGATACAGAGTAAAACTCCCTCTACACTGTCCCATCAAACACTCCCAGGGCAGGTACAGGGCGTTAGATACAGAGTAAAGCTCCCTCTACACTGTCCCATCAAACACTCCCAGGGCAGGTACAGGGGGTTAGATACAGAGTAAAGCTCCCTCTACACTGTCCCATCAAACACTCCCAGGGCAGGTACAGCACGGGGTTAGATACAGAGTAAAGCTCCCTCTACACTGTCCCATCAAACACTTCCAGGGCAGGTACAGGGGGTTAGATACAGAGTAAAGCTCCCTCTACACTGTCCCATCACACACTCCCAGGGCAGGTACAGTGGGTTAGATACAGAGTAAAGCTCCCTCTACACTGTCCCATCAAACACTCCCAGGGCAGGTACAGGGGGTTAGATACAGAGTAAAACTCCCTCTACACTGTCCCATCAAACACTCCCAGGGCAGGTACAGGGCGTTAGATACAGAGTAAAGCTCCCTCTACACTGTCCCATCAAACACTCCCAGGGCAGGTACAGGGGGTTAGATACAGAGTAAAGCTCCCTCTACACTGTCCCATCAAACACTCCCAGGGCAGGTACAGCACGGGGTTAGATACAGAGTAAAGCTCCCTCTACACTGTCCCATCAAACACTTCCAGGGCAGGTACAGGGGGTTAGATACAGAGTAAAGCTCCCTCTACACTGTCCCATCACACACTCCCAGGGCAGGTACAGTGGGTTAGATACAGAGTAAAGCTCCCTCTGCACTGTCCCATCAAACACTCCCAGGGCAGGTACAGGGGGTTAGATACAGAGTAAAGCTCCCTCTACACTGTCCCATCAAACACTTCCAGGGCAGGTACAGGGGGTTAGATACAGAGTAAAGTTCCCTCTACACTGTCCCATCAAACACTCCCAGGGCAGGTACAGGGGGTTAGATACAGAGTAAAGCTCCCTCTACACTGTCCCATCAAACACTCCCAGGGCAGGTACACGGGGTTAGATACAGAGTAAAGCTCCCTCTACACTGTCCCATCAAACACTCCCAGGGCAGGTACAGGGGGTTAGATACAGAGTAAAGCTCCCTCTACACTGTCCCATCAAACACTCACAGGGCAGGTACAGGGGGTTAGATACAGAGTAAAGCTCCCTCTACACTGTCCCATCAAACACTCCCAGGACAGGTACAGGGGGTTAGATACAGAGTAAAGCTCCCTCTACACTGTCCCATCAAACACTCCCAGGGCAGGTACACGGGGTTAGATACAGAGTAAAGCTCCCTCTACACTGTCCCATCAAACACTCCCAGGACAGGTACAGGGGGTTAGATACAGAGTAAAGCTCCCTCTACACTGTCCCATCAAACACTCCCAGGGCAGGTACACGGGGTTAGATACAGAGTAAAGCTCCCTCTACACTGTCCCATCAAACACTCCCAGGGCAGGTACAGGGGGTTAGATACAGAGTAAAGCTCCCTCTACACTGTCCCATCAAACACTCCCAGGGCAGGTACAGGGGGTTAGATACAGAGTAAAGCTCCCTCGACTCTCACCGTCACGGTCGCTAGGAGACCCTCGGGGACGTAAGCCACCACGATGGCCATGAAGAAGATCATTGCGTCCAGGAACTGGTAGCCGATCACCATGGCAACGCAGAAGAAGGTGCCTCCGAAGAAGATGGCCAGTCCGGCGATGATGTCGACAAAGTGCTCGATCTCGATGGCAATCGGTGTCTTCTCGTTGCCCACGCCGGACGCCAGGCTCGCAATCCGTCCGATGATGGTGCGGTCTCCCGTGTTAATGATTATCCCCGTGGCATTGCCTGGGGCCGGAGAGAGAGAGTGTGAGAGGGAGGGAGAGAGAGAGGGAGAGAGAGAGAGACAGAGAGAGACAGAGACAGAGCGAGAGGGAGAGAGAGAGAGAAGGGGTGGGGGGGAGGGAGAGGGAGTGGGTGGGAGAGAGAGAGAGAGAGAGAGACAGAGTGAGAGGGAGAGAGGGAGAGAGGGAGGGAGAGGGAGAGGAGGGAGAGGGAGTGGGTGGGAGAGAGAGACAGACAGAGACAGAGAGAGAGAGGGAGAGAGAGGGAGAGGGAGAGAGAGAGAGAGAGAGAGAGGGACAAAGAGAGAGAGAGAGAGGGACAGAGAGAGAGAGAGAGGGAGACAGAGAGGGAGACAGAGAGAGGGAGAGTGTGAGAGAGAGAGAGGAGAGAGGGAGAGAGAGAGAGGGGGAGGGAGAGAGAGAGATGGACAGAGAGAGGGAGAGGGACAGAGAGAGGGAGAGAGAGAGGGACAGAGAGAGACACAGAAAGAGAGGGAGAGAGAGAGAGAGGGAGAGGGAAGAGGGAGGGGGAGGGAGGGGGAGAGTGTGAGAGAGAGAGAAAGAGAGTGTGAGAGAGAGAGAGAGAGAGTGTGTGTGAGGGAGAGAGAGGGAGAGGGAGAGAGGGAGAGGGAGGGGGGAGAGGGAGAGAGAGAGAGAGGGAGAGAAGGAGAGGGAGAGAGGGAGAGAGAGAGACACAGAGAGAGAGGGAGAGAGAGGGAGAGAAAGAGAGAGAGAGGGGAGAGGGAGAGAGAGAGAGGGGGAAACAGAGAGTGTGAGAGAAGACAGAGAGAGAGTGTGAGAGGGAGAGGGAGAGGGAGAGAGAGTGTGAGAGGGAGAGGGAGAGAGAGAGACGGAGAGAGAAAGAGAGAGAGTGTGAGACAGAGAGGGAAGGAGAGAGAGAGAGAGAGAGACAGGGAGAGAGACAGAGAGAGTGTGAGAGGGGGGAGTGTGGGAGGGGGGAGTGTGGGAGGGAGGGGAGGGGTGAGGGTCTGTCTTACCTTCCAGGCAGGTGGTGGAGAAGAAGGCGATGTTCTTGGTCTCCAGCGGGTTGGCGTGTGTACACTCGGGGCCTTTCGACTGAGGCTCTGACTCCCCGGTCAGTGAGGAGTTATCCACCTGGGCACACAGAGCAGTGAGGGAGGGACCCCCAGGGTCTGCCCGCGAAGCCCCTTAACCCCCAACCCCCGTACCCCCATAATATGAACCCCATTAACCCAAACCCCCGAACCAACATAACCTGAACGCCTTATCCTGAACACCCTTATCATGTAACCCCTTAATCTGAACCCCGTATCCCAAGCCCCTTAATCCGAACCCCCTTACCCCGAACCCCCTTAACCCGAGCCCCCTTACCCCGAACCCCCTTAACCCGAGCCCCCTTATCCCAAACCCCCTGAACCCGAGCCCCCTTATCCCAAACCCCCTGAACCCGAGCCCCCTTATCCCAAACCCCTTACCCCGAACCCCTTTATCCTGAACCCCGTTATCCAGAACTCCCTTAATCTGAACCCCTTAATGTAAACCCCCTTCTCCTCATCCCCACCCGGCCCCTGCCCGAGAGTGGGGAATGTGCCCCCCATATCCATGGCCCTCTCCCGCTCCTTGTGAACCCCGATCCCACCCCTCCCGGGATTCTCCCCGTGACCCCAAGTCTGCCCCACCCCCCCTCCTCCTCCCTCTCGCTCCCCCGCCTCACCCCTCCTCCCCCCTCCTCCTCCCTCTCGCCCCGCTCCTCCCCTCACCCTCCTCCCTCTTGCCCCCCCCTCCTCACCCCCTCGTCCCCCCTCCTCCCCCCCTCCTCCCTCTCGCCCCCCCTCCTCACCCCCTCGCCCTGCTCCTCCCTCGCCCCCCTCCTCCCCTCACCCTCCTCCTCCCTTCACCCTCCTCCTCCCCTCGCCCCCCCCTCCCTCACCCCCTCGTCCCCCCTCCTCCCCCCTCCTCCTCCCTCTCGCCCCCCTCCTCACCCCCTCGCCCTGCTCCTCCCCTCGCCCCCCTCCTCCCCTCACCCTCCTCCTCCCTTCACCC
>NW_027253325.1:57374-152045 GCF_044704955.1 Pristiophorus japonicus
CCTCCTCACCCCCTCGCCCTGCTCCTCCCTCTCGCCCCCCTCCTCCCCTCACCCTCCTCCTCCCCTCGCCCCCCCCTCCCTGTCTCGCCCCACTCCCTCACCTTGCAGCCGTTGGAGGTGATGACTCGAATATCGGCTGGGACCCGATCGCCGCCTTTGATCTCGACCAGATCCCCCACCACCAGCATATTGGCGTTCATCTCAAACTTATCTCCGTTCCGGATCACCGTCGCTTGCTGACAAACCAGACAGGCAAGTGTTAAAATCTCCCCGCCCCTCCGACAGTGCGGCGCTCCCTCAGTACTGCCCCTCCGACAGTGCGGCACTCCCTCAGTACTGCCCCTCCGACAGTGCGGCGCTCCCTCAGTACTGCCCCTCCGACAGTGCGGCACTCCCTCAGTACTGCCCCTCCGACAGTGCGGCACTCCCTCAGTACTGCCCCTCCGACAGTGCGGGGCTCCCTCAGTACCGCCCCTCCCACAGTGCGGTGCTCCCTCAGTACTGCCCCTCCGACTGTGCGGCGCTCCCTCAGTACTGCCCCTCCAACAGTACGGCACTCCCTCAGTACTGCCCCTCCGACAGTGCGGGGCTCCCTCAGTACTGCCCCTCCGACAGTACGGCGCTCCCTCAGTACTGCCCTCCAACAGTACGGCACTCCCTCAGTACTGCCCCTCCGACAGTGTGGGGCTCCCTCAGTACTGCCCCTCCGACAGTGCGGCGCTCCCTCAGTACTGCCCTCCTACGGTGCGGGGCTCCCTCAGTACTGCCCCTCCGACCGTGCGGCGCTCCCTCAGTACCGCCCCTCCGACAGTGTGGCACTCCCTCAGTACCGCCCCTCCGACAGTGTGGCACTCCCTCAGTACCGCCCCTCCGACAGTGCGGGGCTCCCTCAGTACCGCCCCTCCGACAGTGCGGGGCTCCCTCAGTACCGCCCCTCCGACAGTGCGGTACTCCCTCAGTACTGCCCCTCCGACAGTGCGGCGCTCCCTCAGTACTGCCCCTCCGACAGTGCGGCACTCCCTCAGTACTGCCCCTCCGACAGTGCGGCACTCCCTCAGTACTGCCCCTCCGACAGTGCGGCACTCCCTCAGTACTGCCCCTCCGACAGTGCGGTGCTCCCTCAGTACTGCCCCTCCGACAGTGCGGCGCTCCCTCAGTACTGCCCCTCCGACAGTGCGGCGCTCCCTCAGTACTGCCCCTCCGACAGTGCGGCACTCCCTCAGTACTGCCCCTCCGACAGTGCGGCGCTCCCTCAGTACTGCCCCTCCGACAGTGCGGCGCTCCCTCAGCACTGCCCCTCCGACAGTGCGGCACTCCCTCAGTACTGCCCCTCCGACAGTGCGGCGCTCCCTCAGTACTGCCCCTCCGACAGTGCGGCGCTCCCTCAGTACTGCCCCTCCGACAGTGCGGTACTCCCTCAGTACGTTTACCATTGTGCCTTACCTGAGGCACCAGGTTCTTGAAGCTGGCGATAATGTTGGTGCTCTTAAACTCCTGGTAGTAACCGAAACAGCCGGTGACCACGACTACGGCAATGAGCGTAATGGCCAGGTAGAGCTGGACAACGGAGGCAGAGAATATTCTGCATCAGGTAAAGGGCACAGCTCCCAGCAACCCATCCCAACATCTCCCAAACCCCACCCTAACCCTAAATCACTGAACCCCCATCGCCCCATCTCCCCAAACCCCATCCCAACATCTCCCAAACCCCACCCTAACCCGAAATCCCCAAACCCCGATCGCCCCATCTCCCCATCTCCCCATCGCCCCATCGCCCCATCGCCTCATCGCCCCATCCCAACATCTCCACAACCCCCCCTAACCCTAAATCCCCAAACCCCATCCCAACATCTCCACAAACCCCAACCCTAACCCTAAATCCCCATCGCCCCATCGCCCAATCTCCCCATCCCAACATCTCCCCAAACCCCCCCTAACCCTAAATCCCCAAACCCCCATCGCCCAATCTCCCCATCGCCCCATCTCCCCATCGCCCCAACCCCCAACCCTAAATCCCCAAACCCCCATCGCCCCAACCCCCCAACCCTAACCCTAAATCCCCAAACCCCCATCGCCCAATCTCCCCATCGCCCCATCTCCCCATCGCCCCAACCCCCAACCCTAACCCTAAATCCCCAAACCCCCATCGCCCCAACCCCCCAACCCTAACCCTAAATCCCCAAACCCCCAACGCACAATCTCCCCATCACCCCATCTCCCCATCGCCCCAACCCCCAACCCTAACCCTAAATCCCCAAACCCCCATCGTCCCAACCCCCCAACCCTAACCCTAAATCCCCAAACCCCCATCTCCCAATCTCCCCATCGCCCCATCTCCCCATCGCCCCAACCCCCCAACCCTAACCCTAAATACCCAAACCCCCATCACCCCAACCCCCCCCACCCTAACCCTAAATACCCAAACCCCCATCGCCCCAACCCCCCCCACTCTAACCCTAAATACCCAAACCCCCATCGCCCCAACCCCCCAACCCTATCCCGAAATCCCTGAACCCCCATCGCCCCAACCCCCCCACCCTAACCCTAAATCCCCGAACCCCCATCGCCCCAACCCCCCAACCCTAACCCTAAATCCCCAAACCCCCATCGCCCCAACCCCCCAACCCTAACCGTAAATCCCTAAACCCCCATCGCCCCATCTTCCCATCGCCCCAATCCCCCAACCCACCAACCCTAACCCTAAATCACCGAACCCCCATCGCCCCAACCAACTATCTCTCCATCTCCCCATCTCTCCATCTCCCCATCGCCCCATCTCCCCATCACCCCAACCCCCCAACCCTAACCCTAAACCCCCAAACCCCCATCGCCCCATCTCCCCATCGCCCCAATCCCCCAACCCCTATCGCCCCAACCCACCGTCTCTCCATCGCTCCATCTCTCCATCTCCCCTTCTCTCCATCTCCCTATCTCTCCATCTCTCCATCTCCCCATCTCTCCATCTCTCCATCTCCCGATCTCTCCATCTCCCCATCTCCCCATCTCTCCATCTCCCCATCTCTCCATCTCCTCATCTCTCCATCTCTCCATCTCCCCATCTCTCCATCTCTCCATCTCCCCATCTCTCCATCTCTCCATCTCCCCACCTCTCCATCTCCCCATCTCTCCATCTCCCCATCTCCCCATCTCTCCATCTCCCCATCTCTCCATCTCCTCATCTCTCCATCTCCCCATCTCTCCATCTCTCCATTTCCCCATCTCTCCATCTCCCCATCTCTCCATCTCCCCATCTCCCCATCACCCCAACCCCCCAACCCTAACCCTAAATCCCCAAACCCCCATCGCCCCATCTCCCCATCGCCCCAATCCCCCAACCCCCATTGCCCCAACCCACCGTCTCTCCATCGCTCCATCTCTCCATCTCCCCATCTCTCCATCTCTCCATCTCCCTATCTCTCCATCTCTCCATCTCCCCATCTCTCCATCTCCCCATCTCTCCATCTCCCCACCTCTCCATCGCCCCATCTCTCCATCTGTCCATCTCTCCATCTCTCCATCTCCCCATCTCCCCATCTCTCCATCTCTCCATCTCCCCATCTCTCCATCTCCCCATCTCTCCATCTCTCCATCTCCCCATCTCTCCATCTGTCCATCTCCCCATCTCTCCATCTCCCCACCTCTCCATCTCCCCATCTCTCCATCTCGCCTTCTCCCCGTCACCCCATCACCCCAAACCCCCAACCCTAACCCTAAATCCCCCCCAATCCCACCCACCCACCTTCTCCCCATCTCCCGCCCAGACATAGTGGGTGGGTGTCTCCTCAAGGCGACGAGGAGTAGGGGGAGGGGCCCTTGGCGTGTCAGACATGACCTCTCACTTGTTGGGACCTGGGGTCACGCCCCCACTCCCCCATCCTCCGCCCATCTCCCCCCCCATCCCCGTGTCCCGGGCCGTCCCCAGGAGAGACCCGGGGTGAGCACGCGGGTGGCAATTGGTGGCGACGTGACAACTTACCCCCCACCCCTGGGTGTTCCGGGACACTTGGCCTTGTCCCCCCCACCGGGGTGGTGGCCGATATCCCTGAGCTCCCTCCCCCCCCCCTCCCGCAGACACTCACATCGTCGTATCCAGCCAGGTTCCCTCGGCCGGTCTCGATGCCGAAGGCGATGAAACAGATGACAGAAGCCACCCACATCAGGCACTGGAGACCCCCGGCCAACTGGCGGGCGAACTTCACGTACTCCGGCGTCCCCTTGGGTGGTTTTAGCTCGTTGGGCCCGTCCCGGATCAGCACCTCCTGGGCCTTGGCATTGTTTAAACCCTGTTCTCGCCGCAGGAACAGAGAGAGAGAGAGAAAAATCACACTCAGCAAGTATCGGGTCGGAAATGCAGTGTGGCCTCAGTTAATAAGACCGCTAATTACAATGAGGAAGAGAGTGTTTGAAGACCAGGCCCTCAAATCCACCAGCGAGCTCATGGTCTACAGGGCTGTAGTGATACCCGCCCTCCTGTATGGCCCAGAGACATGGACCATGTACAGTAGGTACCTCACCCCCAGCTCATGGTCTACAGGGCTGTAGTGATACCCGCCCTCCTGTATGGCCCAGAGACACGGACCATGTACAGTAGGTACCTCACCCCCAGCTCATGGTCTACAGGGCTGTAGTGATACCCGCCCTCCTGTATGGCCCAGAGACATGGACCATGTACAGTAGGTACCTCACCCCCAGCTCATGGTCTATAGGGCTGTAGTGATACCCGCCCTCCTGTATGGCTCAGAGACACGGACCATGTACAGTAGGTACCTCACCCCCAGCTCATGGTCTACAGGGCTGTAGTGATACCCGCCCTCCTGTATGGCCCAGAGACATGGACCATGTACAGTAGGTACCTCACCCCCAGCTCATGGTCTACAGGGCTGTAGTGATACCCGCCCTCCTGTATGGCCCAGAGACATGGACCGTGTACAGTAGGTACCTCACCCCCAGCTCATGGTCTACAGGGCTGTAGTGATACCCGCCCTCCTGTATGGCTCAGAGACATGGACCATGTACAGTAGACACCTCAAGTCGCTGGAGAAATACCACCAACGCTGTCTCCGCAAGATCCTGCAAATCCCCCGGGAGGACAGACGCACCAACGTTAGCGTCCTCGACCAGGCCCAACATCCCCAGCATCGAAGCACTGACCACACTCGACCAGCTCCGCTGGGCAGGGCCACATTGTCCGCATGTCCCCCAGACACGAGACTCCCCAAAGCAAGCGCTCGACTCGGAACTCCTTCACGGGCAAACGAGCCAAAGGTGGGCAGAGGAAACGTTACAAGGGACCACCCTCAAAGCCTCCCTGATAAAGTGCAACATCCCCCACCGACACCTGGGAGTCCCTGGGCCCAAAGACCAGTCCGCCCTAAGTGGAGGGAGTGCACCCGGGAGGGCGCTGAGCACCTCGAGTCTCGTCGCTGAGAGCGTGCTAGAAACCAAGCGCAGGCAGCGGAAGGAGCGTGCGGCAAACCAGTCCCACCCTCCCCTTCCCTCAACGTCTATCTGTCCCACCCTCCCCTTCCCTCAACATCTATCTGTCCCACCCTCCCCTTCCCTCAACGTCTATCTGTCCCACCCTCCCCTTCCCTCAACGTCCATCTGTCCCACCCTCCCCTTCCCTCAACGTCTATCTGTCCCACCTGTGACAGGGACTGTGGTTCCCGTATTGGACTGTTCAGCCACCTCAGGACTCGTGTTAAGAGTGGAGGCAAGTCTTCCTCGACTCCGAGGGACTGTACGATGATGATGACCTGAACCGACCTGGTTTTTCCAGGCGTCGTTAATGGCGGGCGTACAATATGGCGGCTGCAACGCGTTTACCGACCGGGGAGCGAGTGTGCGCTTTGCACCGGGGCGGACATCAGGATCGGAGCGATCGGCAGCAGACGGGCCCGGCTGGTTTGCGCCGCCGGTGAGCCGCTAACGGATTTTCCGTCCGGGCACTAAACGCAGCGCTGCCTGTCGGTAAACTCTTGCGCTCCCATTAACGCCCGCTCTGGCCGCTAACTGAGGCCTTAGACAACTGAAAATCCAGCCACGAGCTGGAGGATTGTGGCCCATTCTGGGCCCCGCACTGTCGGGGGGGCCCCGGAGAGGGTACGGAGGGAGATGTGACCAGAACGGTCCCCGGGGGGATGAGGGCCCTCAGTGACGGAGAGAGACTGGAGAAGCCGGGGTTGTTCTCCTTGGAGCAGAGAGGGTTAAGGGGGAGATTTGATCGAGGTGTTCAAAATCACGAGGGGTTGTGACGGAGTCAATCAGGAGAACCTGTTCCCCCGGGGGCAGGAGGGCCGGTAACCAGGGGGACACAGATTGACGATAATCGGCGACGGAACCAGAGGGGGACACGGGGAGAATGTTTTTACGCAGCGAGTTGTTGTGATGTTCTGGAATCTCACTCACCCGCTTGATGCTGGTTTCGTATTTCTCCTCCAGTTCCTCGATGCTGATCTCGTGATCGTCCTGAGGGGGTGGGGAGAGCAGGAGACCGTGAGAGAGGGTGGAGGCGGGGGGGGAGGGGGTGAGGGAGAGGAGGGAGGGAGGGAGGGGGAGAGGGAGGGATAGGGGGAGGGAGGGTGAAGGAGTGAGGGAGGGAGCTATAAAGGAGAGGGAGAGGGAGAGAGGGAGGGATGGGGGAGGGAGGGTGAGAGAAAGGGAGTGATAGGGGGAGGGAGGGAGGGAGTGAGAGAGGGAGGGAGAGAGGGATGGGGGAGAGGGATGGGGGAGGGAGGGTGAGAGAGAGGGAGTGATAGGGGGAGGGAGGGAGGGAGTGAGAGAGGGAGGGACAGGGAGGTCAGAGAGCACGGCAGCGTGAGAAATTCTGCATTTACTGGGTGGGTTGTTGAACTGTTGGGGGAGAGGGGTACGGGGAGAAGGCGGGTAGGTGGGTTAGAGATGGGTTCAAGGGTAATGGTGGGGTCGGGGGTTTTAGGGAGGTCGAGGATTATGGGGGGGTCGGGTGTTACAGTGGGGTCGGGGGTTATGGTGGGGTCGGGGGTGACGGTGGGCACGGTGGTTTTTGGGGGGTCGAGGGTTATGGGGGGTCGGGGTTACGGTGGGGTCGGGGGTTACGGTGGGGTCGGGGGTTATGGTGGGGTCGGGGGTTACGGTGGGGTCGGAGGTTATGGTGGGGTCGGGGGTTACGGTGGGGTCGAGGGTTATGGTGGGGTCAGGGGTTACGGTGGGGTCAGGCAGATGGGACAATGTCACCAGTAAGGGGTGAGATGTTGCGCTGTTCTGGGTCCCAACCCCGAGCGGGAGCGGGGTGTGGTTGCTGTGGATTGGGTTGCCAGGGGGTGTGGTTGGGGACAAGTTGGGTTGCCGGGGGTTGGGTTGCCGGGAGATTGGATTGCCAGGGTGATGGGTTGCCGGGGGTTTCGGTTGCCGGGGAGGTTGGGTTGCTGGGGGATTCGGTTGCCGGGGGATTCGGTTGCCGGGGGTTGGGTTGCCGCGGGTTTTGGTTGCCGGGGGTTTTGGTTGCCGGGGGTTGGGTTGCCGGGGGTTTAGGCTGCCGGGGGATTCAGTTGCCGGGGAGGTTGCCGGGGGTTTAGGTTGCCGGGGGTTTTGGTTGCGGGGGTTTAGGTTGCCGGGGGTTTTGGTTGCCGGGGGTTTTGGTTGCCGGGGGTTTAGGTTGCCGGGGGATTCGGTTGCCGGGGGATTCGGTTGCCGGGGAGGTTGCCGGCGGTTGGGTTGCCGGGGGTTTAGTTTGCCGGGGAGGTTGCCGGGGGTTTAGGTTGCCGGGGGTTGGGTTGCCGGGGGTTTAGGTTGCCGGGGGTTGGGTTTCCGGGGGTTGGGTTTCCGGGGGTTTCGGTTGCCGGGGTGTTGGGTTGCCGGGGGTTTCGGTTGCCGGGGGTTGGGTTGCCGGGGGTTTCGGTTGCCGGGGTGTTGGGTTGCCGGGGGATTTGGTTGCCGGGGGTTGGGTTGCCGGGGTGTTGGGTTGCCGGGGGATTCGGTTGCCGGGGGGTTGGGTTGCCGGGGGTTTCGGTTGCCGGGGGTTTAGGTTGCCGGGGAGGTTGCCGGGGGGGGTGTGTCGGTGCGGCCCGACTCCGTGCGGCCTTTCACTCACGATGTCCATCTCCTTCTTCATGCTCTCCAACTTCTCTTTCTTTTTCATCTTCTTTTTCTTCACCTCCACGCCCGTTCCCTCCATCTGGTACATCTCCATCTTCTCCTGGGGAGACACAGAGACACCCCGTCACCGACACACTCCGCTCCCCCACACTGCCCCTCGCCGGGGTCCGAGTCTCGGGGCTGCCCTCTCCCCCCGCCCCCCCCAGCCTGGCCCCTTCACCCCACTGTGAACGCCCGCCGGAAATTTAACTGTGGAGGGCATCATACCGAATCCTGACCTCGACCCCTGACCCCCGACCCCCGCTGCCTCAAACCCCCCCCCGCCCAATTTTGCCCCCACCCCGCCTACCCCCCCACATAACCTCTGGCGTTAAACCCTGCGGGGTGCAAAATAGAATTTATATAGCGCCTTTCACGTCCACCCAAAGCGCTTCACAGCCAATGAAGTACTTTTTGGAGTGCGCTCACTGTTGTAATGTGGGAAACGGCAATTTGCGCACAGCAAGATCCCACACACAGCGATGTGATAATGACCCGGATCGTCTGTGTTAGTGATGTTGGTTGAAGGATAAATATTGGCCCCAGGACACCGGGGAGAGCTCCCCCTGCTCTTCTTCCAAACAGTGGCCCCGGGATCTTTTACATCCACCCGAGAGCTCCCTCAGTACTGCCCCTCCGACAGTGCGGTGCTCCCTCAGTACTGCCCCTCCGACAGTGCGGCGCTCCCTCAGTACTGCCCCTCCGACAGTGAGGCGCTCCCTCACTACTGCCCCTCCGACAGTGCGGTGCTCCCTCAGTACTGCCCCTCCGACAGTGCGGCGCTCCCTCAGTACTGTCCCTCCGATAGTGAGGCGCTCCCTCAGAACTGCCCCTCCGACAGTGCGGAGCTCCCTCAGTACTGACCCTCCGACAGTGCGGCGCTCCCTCAGTACTGCCCCTCCGACAGTGCGGCGCTCCCTCAGTACTGCCCCTCCGACAGTGCGGTGCTCCCTCAGTACTGTCCCTCCGATAGTGAGGCGCTCCCTCAGTACTGCCCCTCCGACAGTGCGGCGCTCCCTCAGTACTGTCCCTCCGACAGTGCAGCACTCCCTCAGTACTGCCCCTCCGACAGTACGGCACTCCCTCAGTACTGCCCCTCCGACAGTGCGGCGCTCCCTCAGTACTGCCCCTCCGACAGTGCGGCACTCCCTCAGTACTGCCCCTCCGAAAGTGCGGCACTCCCTCAGTACTGCCCCTCCGACAGTGCGGCACTCCCTCAGTACTGCCCCTCCGACAGTGCGGCACTCCCTCAGTACTGCCCCTCCGACAGTGCGGCGCTCCCTCAGTACCTCCCCTCCGATAGTGCGGTGCTCCCTCAGTACCGCCCTTCCGACAGTGCGGCACTCCCTCAGTACTGCCCCTCCGACAGTGCGGCACTCCCTCAGTACTGCCCCTCCGACAGTGCGGCACTCCCTCAGTACTGCCCCTCCGACAGTGCGGCACTCCCTCAGTACTGCCCCTCCGACAGTGCGGCACTCCCTCAGTACTGCCCCTCCGACAGTGCGGCACTCCCTCAGTACTGCCCCTCCGACAGTGCGACTCTCCCTCAGTACTGCCCCTCCGACAGTGCGGCGCTCCCTCAGTACTGCCCCTCCGACAGTGCGGCGCTCCCTCAGTACTGCCCCTCCGACAGTGCGGCACTCCCTCAGTACTGCCCCTCCGACAGTGCGGCGCTCCCTCAGTACTGCCCCTCCGACAGTGCGGCGCTCCCTCAGTACTGCCCCTCCGACAGTGCGGCGCTCCCTCAGTACTGCCCCTCCGACAGTGCGGCACTCCCTCAGTACTGCCCCTCCGACAGTGCGGTACTCCCTCAGTACTGCCCCTCCGACAGTGCGGCAATCCCTCAGTACTGCCCCTTGCCCTGGGGGAATGCCTGCTGCCCGATGTGTTAATATCGTCGCCTGCGTGACACTGAGCTTGTCCTTGCCGGCTCCAATCTGCTGCTTTATCTTTGCTCCAGCCTTATCTCCAGCCGCTGCTGATTACACCCAGACTTGGAGCACAGACTCACGGGACCCCCACCGTCCCATGATATAGGAACATCAGAAATAGGAGCAGGAGTGGGCCATTCGGCCCCTCGAGCCTGCTCCGCCATTTAATACCATCATGGCTGATCCCATCATGGACTCAGCTCCACTTCCCCTGCCCGCCCCCTTATCGGTTAAGAAACTGTCTATCTCTGTCTTAAATATATTCAATGTCCCGGCTTCCACAGCTCTCTGGGGCAGAGAATTCCACAGATTTACAACCCTCTGAGAGAAGAAATTCCTCCTCATCTCAGTTTTAAATGGGCGGCCCCTTATTCTAAGACCATGCCCCCTAGTTCTAGTCTCCCCCATCAGTGGGAACATCCTCTCTGCATCCACCTTGTCGAGCCCCCTCATAATCTGATACGTTTCGATAAGATCACCTCTCATTCTTCTGAACTCCAATGAGTAGAGGCCCAACCTCCTCAACCTTTCCTCATAAGTCAACCCCCTCATCTCCGGAATCAACCGAGTGAACCTTCTCTGAACTGTCGCTGAATACGATCACCTCTCCGTCTTCTTAACGCCACTGAGTGCCAGTTGTCGTTCAGCGGGTTCATTGTTTACTCGACTCGAAACTCCTTCACGGGCAAGCGAGCCAAAGGTGGGCAGAGGAAACGTTACAAGGGACCACCCTCAAAGCCTCCCTGATAAAGTGCAACATCCCCACCGACACCTGGGAGTCCCTGGGCCCAAAGACCAGTCCGCCCTAAGTAGAGGGAGTGCATCCGGGAGGGCGCTGAGCACCTCGAGTCTCGTCACCGAGAGCGTGCAGAAACCAAGCGCAGGCAGCGGAAGGAGCGTGCGGCAAACCTGTCCCACCCTCCCCTTCCCTCAACGTCTATCTGTCCCACCCTCCCCGTCCCTCAACGTCTATCTGACCCACCCTCCCCTTCCCTCAACGTCTGTCTGACCCACCCTCCCCTTCCCTCAACGTCTATCTGTCCCACCCTCCCCTTCGCTCAACGTCTGTCTGTCCCACCCTCCCCTTCCCTCAACGTCTATCTGTCCCACCCTCCCCCTTCCCTCAACGTCTGTCTGACCCACCCTCCCCTTCCCTCAACGTCTATCTGTCCCACCCTCCCCTTCCCTCAACGTCTATCTGTCCCACCCTCCCCCTTCCCTCAACGTCTATCTGTCCCACCCTCCCCTTCCCTCAACGTCTATCTGTCCCACCCTCCCCCTTCCCTCAACGTCTATCTGTCCCACCCTCCCCCTTCCCTCAACGTCTATCTGTCCCACCCTCCCCTTCCCTCAACGTCTATCTGTCCCACCCTCCCCTTCCCTCAGCGTCTATCTGTCCCACCCTCCCCTTCCCTCAACGTCTATCTGTCCCACCCTCCCCTTCCCTCAACGTCTATCTGTCCCACCTGTGACAGGGACTGTGGTTCCCGTATTGGGCTGTTCAGCCACCTCAGGACTCGTGTTGAGAGTGGAGGCGAGTCTTCCTCGATTGCGAGGGGCTGCGTCAGAGGATGGATCTTTGAAAGCTGTTGGCGTGTTCGAGGGAAGGGTTCCGATAACTAACCCGCACTGCCACCATCACGAATCACACTCACCGACTTCACCATGGCGCTGGGAAGCGACGTTCGAAGCGAGCTGACCTTCGGACAACCGGCGAGCGTGATATTCAGGGACACAGGGTGAGAGGGAGGGGAGCCAGCCTTTTATACCCCGGCGAGTGGGGAGGGTGCAGCAGCCAGACACACGAGCCCACGACGTCAACACGCCAGTCTGATGCCTCTCGCAGATATCCCTTATCACCATCCAACGCACGGAACTGCAACACCACCGACCTTCACCCACACACCACAAGGTCGACACTCAACTTCCAGGGACAGACACCCCGGGAGTGAGTTACAGGCTGGGATCTAATCGAGGGGTTCGGGGGTTTATAATAACAGCTACCCGGGAGTGAGTTACAGGCTGGAATCTGATCGAGGGGTTCGGGGGGTTTATATATAGAATAACAGATACCCGGGACTGAGTTACAGGCTGGAATCTAATCGAGGGGTTCGGGGGTTTATATATAGAATAACAGATACCCGGGACTGAGTTACAGGCTGGAATCTAATCGAGGGTTTCGGGGGGTATATATTTAGAATAACAGATACCCGGGAGTGAGTTACAGGCTGGAATCTAATCGAGGGGTTCGGGGGTTTATATATAGAATAACAGATACCCGGGAGTGAGTTACATGCTGGAATCTAATCGAGGGGTTCGGGGGTTTATATATAGAATAACAGATACCCGGGACTGAGTTACAGGCTGGAATCTAATCGAGGGTTTCGGGGGGTATATATTTAGAATAACAGATACCCGGGAGTGAGTTACAGGCTGGAATCTAATCGAGGGGTTCGGGGCTTTATACATAGAATAACAGATACCCGGGAGTGAGTTACAGGCTGGAATCTAATCGAGGGGTTCAGGAGGTTTATATATAGAATAACAGATACCCAGGAGTGAGTTACAGGCTGGAATCTAATCGAGGGTTTCGGGGGGTATATATTTAGAATAACAGATACCCGGGAGTGAGTTACAGGCTGGAATCTAATCGAGGGGTTCGGGGGTTTACACATAGAATAACAGATACCCGGGAGTGAGTTACAGGCTGGAATCTAATCGAGGGGTTCGGGGGGTTTATATATAGAATAACATATCCGGGAGAGAGTTACAGGCTGGAATCTAATCGAGGGGTTCGGGGGGTTTATATGTGGAATAACAGATACCCCGGAGAGAGTTACAGGCTGGAATCTAATCGAGGGGTTCGGGGTGTTTATATATAGAATAACTGATACCCGGGAGTGAGTTACAGGCTGGAATCTAATCGAGGGGTTCGGGAGGTTTATAATAACAGATACCCGGGAGTGAGTTACAGGCTGGAATCTAATCGAGGGGTTCGGGGGGTTTTTATATAGAATAACAGATACCTGGGAGTGAGTTACAGGCTGGAATCGAATCGAGGGGTTCGGGGGTTTACACATAGAATAACAGATACCCGGGAGTGAGTTACAGGCTGGAATCTAATCGAGAGGTTCGGGGTTTTATATATAGAATAACGGATACCTGCGAGTGAGTTACAGGCTGGAATCTAATCGAGGGGTTCAGGGGGTTTATATATCGAATAACAGATACCCGGGAGAGAGTTACAGGCTGGAATCTAATCGAGGGGTTCGGGGGGTTTTTATATGGAATAACAGATACCCCGGAGAGAGTTACAGGCTGGAATCTAATCGAGGGGTTCGGGGGGTTTATATATAGAATAACTGATACCCAGGAGTGAGTTACAGGCTGGAATCTAATCGAGGGGTTCAGGAGGTTTATATATAGAATAACAGATACCCGGGAGTGAGTTACAGGCTGGAATCTAATCGAGGGGTTCGGGGGTTTATATAGAATAACAGATACCCGGGAGTGAGTTACAGGCTGGAATCTAATCGAGGGGTTCGGGGGTTTTATATATAGAATAACAGATACCCGGGAGTGAGTTACAGGCTGGAATCTAATCGAGGGTTTCGGGCGGTATATATTTAGAATAACAGATACCCGGGAGTGAGTTACAGGCTGGAATCTAATCGAGGGGTTCGGGGGTTTATACATAGAATAACAGATACCCGGGAGTGAGTTACAGGATGGAACCTAATCGAGGGGTTCGGGGGGTTTATATGTGGAATAACAGATACCCCGGAGAGAATTACAGGCTGGAATCTAATCGAGGGGTTCGGGGGGTTTATATATAGAATAACAGATACCCGGGAGAGAGTTACAGGCTGGAATCTAATCGAGGGGTTCGGGGGGTTTATATATACAATAACAGATACCCGGGAGTGAGTTACAGGCTGGAATCTAATCGAGGGGTTCGGGGGTTTATATATAGAATAACAGATACCCGGGAGTGAGTTACAGGCTGGAATCTAATCGAGGGGTTCAGGAGGTTAATATATCGAATAACAGATACCCGGGAGTGAGTTACAGGCTGGAATATAATCGAGGGGTTCGGGGGGTTTATATTAGAATAACAGATACCCGGGCGTGTGTTACAGGCTGGAATCTAATCGAGGGGTTCGGGGGGTTTATATATGGAATAACAGATACCCGGGAGTGAGTTAGAGGCTGGAATCTAATCGAGGGGTTCGGGGGGTATATATATAGAATAACAGATACCCGGGAGTGAGTTACAGGCTGGAAAGTAATCGAAGGGTCAGGGAGGTTTTATATAGAGAATAACAGACACCAGGGAGTGAGTTACAGGCTGGAATCTAATCGAGGGGTTCGGGGGGTTTATATTAGAATAACAGATACCCGGGCGTGTGTTACAGGCTGGAATCTAATGGTGGGGTTCGGGGGGGTTATATATAGAATAACAGATACCCGGGAGAGAGTTACAGGCTGGAATCCAATCGTGGGGTTCGGGGAGTTTATATATAGAATAACAGATACCCGGGAGTGAGTTACAGGCTGGAATCTAATCGAGGGGTTCGGGGAGTTTATATATAGAATAACACATAACCGGGAGTGAGTTACAGGCTGGAATCTAATCGAGGGGTTCTCGGGGGGTTATATATAGAATAACAGATACCCGGGAGTGAGTTACAGGCTGGAATCTAATCGGGGGGTTTGGGGGTTTATATATAGAATAACAGATAACCCGGGAGTGAGTTACAGGCTGGAATCTAATCGAGGGGTTTGGAGGGTTTAAAAATAGAATAACAGATACCCGGGAGTGAGTTACAGGCTGGAATCTAATCGAGGGGTTCGGGGGGTTTTATATATAGAACAACAGATACCAGGGAGAGAGATACAGGCTGGAGTCTAATCGAGGGGTTCGGGGGGTTTATATATACAATAACAGATACCCGGGAGTGAGTTACAGGCTGGAATCTAATTGAGGGGTTCAGGTGGTTTATATGTAGAATAACAGACACCCGGGAGTGAGTTACAGGCTGGAATCTAATCGAGGGTTCAGGGGGGTTTATATATAGAATAACATACCCGGGAGTGAGTTACAGGCTGGAATCTAATCGAGGGGTTCGGTTGGTTTATATATAGAATAACAGATACCCAGGAGTGAGTTGCAGGCTGGAATCTAATCAAGGGGTTCGGGCGGTTTATATAGAATAACAGAAACCGGGGAATGAGTTACAGGCTGGAATCTAATCGAGGTGTTCGGGAGGTTTATGTATAGAATAACAGATACCCGGGAGTGAATTACAATCTGGAATCTAATCGAGGGGTTCGGGGGTGGTTTATATATAAAATAACAGAAACCCGGGAGTGAGTTGCAGGCTGGAATCTAATGGAGGGGTTCAAAGGGTTTATATATAGAATAACAGATACCCGGGAGTGAGTTACAGGCTGGAATCTATTCGAGGGGTTCGGGGAGTTTATTTTTAGAATAACAGTTACCCGGGAGTGAGTTACAGGCTGGAATCTAATCGAGGGCTTCGGGAGGGTTATATATAGAATAACAGATACCCCGGAAAGAGTTACAGGCTGGAATCTATTCGAGTGGTTCGGGGGGTTTATATATTGAATAACAGATACCCGGGAGTGAGTTACAGGCTGGAATCTAATCGAGGCGTTCGGGGGGGTTTATATATAGAATAACAGATACCCGGGAGCGAGTTACAGGGTGGCATCTAATCGAGGGGTTCGGGGGGGTTTATATATAGAATAACAGATACCCGGGAGTGAGTTACAGGCTGGAATGTAATCGAGGTGTACGGGAGGTTTTATATAGAGAATAACAGACACCCGGGAGTGAGTTAGAGGCTGGAATCTAATCGAGGGGTTCGGGGGGTTTATATATAGAATAACAGATACCCAGGAGTGAGTTACATGCTGGAATATAATCGAGGGGTTCGGGGGGGTTTATATATAGAATAACAGATACCCGGGAGTGAGTTAGAGGCTGGAATCTAATCGAGGAGTTCGGGGGGTTTATATATAGAATAACAGATACCCGGGAGTGAGTTACAGGCTGGAATCTAATCGAGGGGTTCCGGGGATTTATATGTAGAATTACAGATACCCGGGCGTGAGTTACAGGCCGGAATCTAATCGAGGGGTTTGGGGGGTTTATATATAGAATAACAGATAACCGGGAGAAAGTTACAGGCTGGAATCCAATCGTGGGGTTCAGGGGGTTTATATGTAGAAAAACAGATACCCGGGAGTGAGTTGCAGGCTGGAATCTAATCGAGGGGTTCTTGGGGTTTATATATAGAATAACAGATACCCGGGAGTGAGTTACAGGCTGGAATCTAATCGAGGGGTTCAGGGGTTTATATATAGAATAACTGATACCCGGGAGTGAGTTACAGGCTGGAATCTAATCGACGGGTTCGGGGGGTTTATATATAGAATAACAGATACCCGGGAGTGAGTTACAGACTGGAATCTAATCGAGGGGTTCGGGGGTTTATATATAGAATAACAGATACCCGGGAGTGAGTTACAGACTGGAATCTAATCGAGGGGTTCGGTGGGTTTATATATAGAATAACAGATACCTGGGAGTGAGTTACAGGCTGGAATCTAATCGAGGGGTTCGGGGGGTTTATATATAGAATAACAGATACCCGGGAGTGAGTTACAGGCTGGAATCTAATCGAGGGGTTCGGGGGATTATATATAGAATAACAGATACCCGGGAGTGAGTTACAGGCTGGAATCTAATCGAGGGGTTTGGGGGGTTTATATATAGAATAACAGCTACCCGGGAGTGAGTTACAGATTGGAATCTAATCGAGAGGTTCATATATCGAATAACAGATACCCGGGAGTGAGTTACAGGCTGGAATATAATCGAGGGGTTCGGGGGGTTTATATTAGAATAACAGATACCCGGGCGTGTGTTACAGGCTGGAATCTAATCGAGGGGTTCGGGGGGTTTATATATGGAATAACAGATACCCGGGAGTGAGTTAGAGGCTGGAATCTAATCGAGGGGTTCGGGGGGTATATTTATAGAATAACAGATACCCGGGAGAGAGTTACAGGCTGGAATCCAATCGTGGGGTTCGGGGAGTTTATATATAGAATAACAGATACCCGGGAGTGAGTTACAGGCTGGAATCTAATCGAGGGGTTCGGGGAGTTTATATATAGAATAACAGATACTCGGGAGTGAGTTACAGGCTGGAATCTAATCGAGGGGTTCTAGGGGGGGTTATATATAGAATAACAGATACCCGGGAGTGAGTTACAGGCTGGAATCTAATCGGGGGGTTTGGGGGTTTATATATAGAATAACAGATAACCCGGGAGTGAGTTACAGGCTGGAATCTAATCGAGGGGTTTGGAGGGTTTAAAAATAGAATAACAGATACCCGGGAGTGAGATACAGGCTGGAATCTAATCGAGGGGTTCGGGGGGTTTTATATATAGAACAACAGATACCAGGGAGAGAGTTACAGGCTGGAGTCTAATCGAGGGGTTCGGGGGGTTTATATATACAATAACAGATACCCGGGAGTGAGTTACAGGCTGGAATCTAATTGAGGGGTTCAGGTGGTTTATGTATAGAATAACAGATACCCGGGAGTGAGTTACAGGCTGGAATCTAATCGAGGTGTTCGGGAGGTTTATGTATAGAATAACAGATACCCGGGAGTGAATTACAATCTGGAATCTAATCGAGGGGTTCGGGGGTGGTTTATATATAAAATAACAGAAACCCGGGAGAGAGTTGCAGGCTGGAATCTAATGGAGGGGTTCAAAGGGTTTATATATAGAATAACAGATACCCGGGAGTGAGTTACAGGCTGGAATCTAATCGAGGGGTTCGGGGAGTTTATATATAGAATAACAGATACCCTGGAGTGAGTTACAGGCTGGAATCTAATCGAGGGGTTCGGGGAGTTTATTTTTAGAATAACAGTTACCCGGGAGAGAGTTACAGACTGGAATCTAATCGAGGGGTTCGGGGGGTTTATATATGGAATAACAGATACCCGGGAGTGAGTTACAGGCTGGAATCTATTCGAGTAGTTCGGGGTTTTATAAATTGAATAACAGATACCCGGGAGAGAGTTACAGGCTGGAATCCAATCGTGGGGTTCGGGGGGGTTTATATATAGAATAGCAGATACCCGGGAGTGAGTTACAGGCTGGAATCTAATCGAGGGGTTCGGGGGGTTTATATGTAGAATAAAAGATACCCAGGAGTGAGTAACAGGCTGGAATCCAATCGTGGGGTTCGGGGGGGTTTATATATAGAATAACAGATACCCGGTAGTGAGTTACAGGCTGGAATCTAATCGAGGGGTTCGGGGGGTTTATATATAGAATAACAGATACCTGGGAGTGAGTTACAGGCTGGAATCTAATCGAGGGGTTCGGGGGGTTTATATATGGAATAACAGATACCCCGGAAAGAGTTACAGGCTGGAATCTATTCGAGTGGTTCGGGGGGTTTATATATTGAATAACAGATACCCGGGAGTGAGTTACAGGCTGGAATCTAATCGAGGGGTTCGGGGGGGTTTATATATAGAATAACAGATACCCGGGAGCGAGTTACAGGGTGGCATCTAATTGATGGGTTCGGGGGGGTTTATATATAGAATAACAGATACCCACGAGTGAGTTACATGCTGGAATCTAATCGAGGGGTTCGGGGGGGTTTATATATAGAATAACAGATACCCGGGAGTGAGTTAGAGGCTGGAATCTAATCGAGGAGTTCGGGGGCTTTATATATAGAATAACAGATACGCAGGAGTGAGTTACAGGCTGGAATGTAATCGAGGTGTACGGGAGGTTTTATATAGAGAATAACAGACACCCGGGAGTGAGTTAGAGGCTGGAATCTAATCGAGGGGTTCGGGGGGTTTATATATAGAATAACAGATACCCAGGAGTGAGTTACATGCTGGAATCTAATCGAGGGGTTCGGGGGGGTTTATATATAGAATAACAGATACCCGGGAGTGAGTTAGAGGCTGGAATCTAATCGAGGAGTTCGGGGGGTTTATATATAGAATAACAGATACCCGGGAGTGAGTTACAGGCTGGAATCTAATCGAGGGGTTGCGGGGATTTATATGTAGAATTACAGATACCCGGGCGTGAGTTACAGGCCGGAATCTAATCGAGGGGTTTGGGGGGTTTATATATAGAATAACAGATACCCGGGAGAGAGTTACAGGCTGGAATCCAATCGTGGGGTTCAGGGGGTTTATATGTAGAAAAACAGATACCCGGGAGTGAGTTCCAGGCTGGAATCTAATCGAGGGGTTCAGGGGGTTTATATATAGAATAACAGACACCTGGGAGTGAGTTACAGGCTGGAATCTAATCGAGGGGTTCGGGGGTTTTATATATAGAATAACAGATACCTGGGAGTGAGTTACAGGCTGGAATCTAATCGAGGGGTTCGGGGGGTTTATATATAGAATAACAGATAGCCGGGAGTGAGTTACAGGCTGGAATCTAATCGAGGTGTTCGGGGGGTTTATGTATAGAATAACAGATACCCGGGAGTGAGTTACAGGCTGGAATCTAATCGAGGGTTCGGGGGATTATATATAGAATAACAGATACCCGGGAGTGAGTTACAGGCTGGAATCTAATCGAGGGGTTTGGGGGGTTTATATATAGAATAACAGATACCCAGGAGTGAGTTACATGCTGGAATCTAATCGAGGGGTTCGGGGGGGTTTATATATAGAACAACAGATACCCGGGAGTGAGTTACATGTTGGAATCTAATCGAGAGGTTCATATATAGAATAACAGATACCCGGGAGTGATTTACAGGCTGGAATTTAATCGTGGGGTTCGGGGGGTTTATATATAGAATAACAGACACCTGGGAGAGAGTTACAGGCTGGAATCTAATCGAGGGGTTCGGGGGGTTTATATATAGAATAACAGATACCCAGGAGTGAGTTGCAGGCTGGAATATAATCGAGGGGTTCAGGGGGTTTATATATAGAATAACAGATACCCGGGAGTGAGTTACAGGCTGGAATCTATTCGAGGGGTTCAGGGGGTTTATATATAAAATAACAGATTCCTGGGAGTGAGTTACAGGCTGGAATCTAATCGAGGGGTTCGGGGGGTTTATATATAGAATAACAGATACCCGGGAGTGAGTTACAGGCTGGAATCTAATCGAGGGGTTCGGGGGGTTTATATATAGAATAACAGATACCCGGGAGTGAGTTCCAGGCTGGAATCTAATCGAGGGGTTCAGGGGGTTTATATATAGAATAACAGACACCTGGGAGTGAGTTACAGGCTGGAATCTAATCGAGGGGTTCGGGGGTTTTATATATAGAATAACAGATACCTGGGAGTGAGTTACAGGCTGGAATCTAATCGAGGGGTTCGGGGGGTTTATATATAGAATAACAGATACCCGGGAGTGAGTTCCAGGCTGGAATCTAATCGAGGGGTTCAGGGGGTTTATATATAGAATAACAGACACCTGGGAGTGAGTTACAGGCTGGAATCTAATCGAGGTGTTCGGGGGGTTTATGTATAGAATAACAGATACCCGGGAGTGAGTTACAGGCTGGAATCTAATCGAGGGTTCGGGGGATTATATATAGAATAACAGATACCCGTGAGTGAGTTACAGGCTGGAATCTAATCGAGGGGTTTGGGGGGTTTATATATAGAATAACAGATACCCAGGAGTGAGTTACATGCTGGAATCTAATCGAGGGGTTCGGGGGGGTTTATATATAGAATAACAGATACCCGGGAGTGAGTTAGAGGCTGGAATCTAATCGAGGAGTTCGGGGGGTTTAAATATAGAATAACAGATACCCGGGAGTGAGTTAGAGGCTGGAATCTAATCGAGGAGTTCAGGGGGTTTATATATAGAATAACAGATACCCGGGAGTGAGTTACAGGCCGGAATCTAATCGAGGGGTTTGGGGGGTTTATATATAGAATAACAGATACCCGGGAGAGAGTTACAGGCTGGAATCCAATCGTGGGGTTCAGGGGGTTTATATGTAGAAAAACAGATACCCGGGAGTGAGTTGCAGGCTGGAATCGAATCGACGGGTTCGGGGGGTTTATGTATAGAATAACAGACACCCGGGAGTGAGTTACAGGCTGGAATCTAATCGAGGGGTTCGGGGGGTTTATATATAGAATAACAGATACCCGGGAGTGAGTTACAGACTGGAATCTAATCGAGGGGTTCGGGGGTTTATATATAGAATAACAGATACCCGGGAGTGAGTTACAGACTGGAATCTAATCGAGGGGTTCGGGGGGTTTATATATAGAATAACAGATACCTGGGAGTGAATTACAGGCTGGAATCTAATCGAGGGGTTCGGGGGGTTTATATATAGAATAACAGATACCCGGGAGTGAGTTGCAGGCTGGAATCTAATCGAGGGGTTCGGGGGGGTTATATAGAGAATAACTGATACCCTGGAGTGAGTTACAGGCTGGAATCTAATCGAGGGGTTCGGGGGGTTTATATATAGAATAACAGATACCCGGGAGTGAGTTACAGGCTGGAATCTAATCGAGGGGTTCGGGGGATTATATATAGAATAACAGATACCCGGGAGTGAGTTACAGGCTGGAATCTAATCGAGGGGTTTGGGGGGTTTATATATAGAATAACAGCTACCCGGGAGTGAGATACAGATTGGAATCTAATCGAGAGGTTCATATATCGAATAACAGATACCCGGGAGTGAGTTACAGGCTGGAATCTAATCGTGGGGTTCGGGGGGTTTATATATAGAATAACAGACACCTGGGAGAGAGTTACAGGCTGGAATCTAATCGAGGGGTTCGGGGGGTTTATATATAGAATAACAGATACCCAGGAGTGAGTTACAGGCTGGAATATAATCGAGGGGTTCGGGGGGTTTATATATAGAATAACAGATACCCGGGAGTGAGTTACAGACTGGAATCTAATCGAGGGGTTCGGGGGTTTATATATAGAATAACAGATACCCGGGAGTGAGTTACAGACTGGAATCTAATCGAGGGGTTCGGGGGGTTTATATATAGAATAACAGATACCTGGGAGTGAGTTACAGGCTGGAATCTAATCGAGGGGTTCGGGGGGTTTATATATAGAATGACAGATACCCGGGAGTGAGTTCCAGGCTGGAATCTAATCGAGGGGTTCAGGGGGTTTATATATAGAATAACAGATACCCGGGAGTGAGTTACAGGCTGGAATCTAATCGAGGGGTTCGGGGGTTTTATATATAGAATAACAGATACCTGGGAGTGAGTTACAGGCTGGAATCTAATTGAGGGGTTCGGGGGGTTTATATATAGAATAACAGATAGCCGGGAGTGAGTTACAGGCTGGAATCTAATTGAGGGGTTCGGGGGGTTTATATATAGAACAACAGATACCCGGGAGTGAGTTACAGGCTGGAATCTAATCGAGGTGTTCGGGGGGTTTATGTGTAGAATAACAGATACCCGGGAGTGAGTTACAGGCTGGAATCTAATCGAGGGGTTCGGGGGATTATATATAGAATAACAGATACCCGGGAGTGAGTTACAGGCTGGAATCTAATCGAGGGGTTTGGGGGGTTTATATATAGAATAACAGCTACCCGGGAGTGAGTTACAGGCTGGAATATAATCGAGGGGTTCATATATAGAATAACAGATACCCGGGAGTGAGTTACAGGCTGGAATCTAATCGTGGGGTTCGAGGGGTTTATATATTGAATAACAGATACCCGGGAGTGAGTTACAGGCTGGAATCTAATCGAGGAGTTCGAGGGGGTTTATATATAGAATAACAGATACCCGGGAGTGAGTTACAGATTGGAATCTAATCGAGAGGTTCATATATAGAATAACAGATACCCGGGAGTGAGTTACAGGCTGGAATCTAATCGAGCGGTTCGGGGGGATTATATATAGAATAACAGACACCTGGGAGAGAGTTACAGGCTGGAATATAATCGAGGGGTTCGGGGGGTTTATATATCGAATAACAGATACCCGGGAGTGATTTACAGGCTGGAATCTAATCGAGGCGTTCGCGGGGTTTATATATAGAATAACAGATACCCGGGAGTGAGTTACAGGCTGGAATCCAATCGAGGGGTTCGGGCGGTTTATATATAGAATAACAGATACCCGGGAGTGAGTTACAGGCAGGAATCTAATCGAGGGGATCGAGGGGGTTTATATGTAGAATAACAGATGCCCGGGAGTGAATTACAGGCTGGAATCTAATCGAGGGGTTCGGGGGGTTTATATGTAGAATAACAGATACCCGGGAGTGAGTTACATGCTGGAATATAATCAAGGGGTTCGGGGGGTTTATATATAGAATAACAGATACCCGGGAGTGAGTTACAGGCTGGAATCTAATCGAGGGGTTCGGGGGGTTTATATATAGAATAACAGATACTCGGTAGTGAGTTACAGGCTGGAATCTAATCGAGGGGTTCGGGGCGTTTATATATAGAATAACAGATACCCGGGAGTGAGTTACAGGCTGGAATCTAATCGAGGGGATCGGGGGATTTATATGCAGAATAACAGATACCCGGGAGTGAATTACAGGCTGGAATCTAATCGAGGGGTTTGGAGGTTTTATATGTGGAATAACTGATACCCGGGAGTGAATTACAGGCTGGAATCAAATCGAGGGGTTCGGAGGGTTTATATATAGAATAACAGATACCCGGGAGTGAGTTACAGGCTGGAATCTAATCGAGGGGTTCGGGTGTTTATATATAGAATAACAGATATCCGTAAGTGAGTTACAGGCTGGAATCTAATCGAGGTGTTCGGGGGGTTTATATATAGAATAACAGATACCCGGGAGTGAGTTACAGGCTGGAATCTAATCGAGGGTTTCGGGGGGTTCATATATAGAATAACAGATACCAGGAATGAGTTACAGGGTGGAATCCAATCGAGGGGTTCGGGGGGTTTATATATAGAATAACAGGTACTTGGGAGTGAGTTGCAGGCTGGAATCTAATCGAGGGGTTCAGGGGGGTTTATATATAGAATAACAGATACCCGGGAGTGAGTTGCAGGCTGGAATCTAATCGAGGTGTTCGGGGGGTTTATAGAAGAATAACAGATACCCGGGAGTGAGTTACAGGCTGGAATCTAATCGAGGGGTTCGGGGGGTTTATATATAGAATAACGGATACCCGGGAGTGAGTTACAGGCTGGAATCTAATCGAGGGGTTCAGGGGGTTTATATATAGAATAACAGACACCTGGGAGTGAGTTACAGGCTGGAATCTAATCGAGGGGTTCGGGGGGTTTATATATAGAATAACAGATAGCCGGGAGTGAGTTACAGGCTGGAATCTAATCGAGGTGTTCGGGGGGTTTATGTATAGAATAACAGATACCCGGGAGTGAGTTACAGGCTGGAATCTAATCGAGGGTTCGGGGGATTATATATAGAATAACAGATACCCGGGAGTGAGTTACAGGCTGGAATCTAATCGAGGGGTTTGGGGGGTTTATATATAGAATAACAGATACCCAGGAGTGAGTTACATGCTGGAATCTAATCGAGGGGTTCGGGGGGGTTTATATATAGAACAACAGATACCCGGGAGTGAGTTACATGTTGGAATCTAATCGAGAGGTTCATATATAGAATAACAGATACCCGGGAGTGAGTTACAGGCTGGAATCTAATCGTGGGGTTCGGGGGGTTTATATATAGAATAACAGACACCTGGGAGAGAGTTACAGGCTGGAATCTAATCGAGGGGTTCGGGGGGTTTATATATAGAATAACAGATACCCAGGAGTGAGTTGCAGGCTGGAATATAATCGAGGGGTTCAGGGGGTTTATATATAGAATAACAGATACCCGGGAGTGAGTTACAGGCTGGAATCTATTCGAGGGGTTCAGGGGGTTTATATATAAAATAACAGATTCCTGGGAGTGAGTTACAGGCTGGAATCTAATCGAGGGGTTCGGGGGGTTTATATATAGAATAACAGATACCCGGGAGTGAGTTACAGGCTGGAATCTAATCGAGGGGTTCGGGGGGTTTATATATAGAATAACAGATACCCGGGAGTGAGTTCCAGGCTGGAATCTAATCGAGGGGTTCAGGGGGTTTATATATAGAATAACAGACACCTGGGAGTGAGTTTCAGGCTGGAATCTAATCGAGGGGTTCGGGGGTTTTATATATAGAATAACAGATACCTGGGAGTGAGTTACAGGCTGGAATCTAATCGAGGGGTTCGGGGGGTTTATATATAGAATAACAGATACCCGGGAGTGAGTTCCAGGCTGGAATCTAATCGAGGGGTTCAGGGGGTTTATATATAGAATAACAGACACCTGGGAGTGAGTTACAGGCTGGAATCTAATCGAGGTGTTCGGGGGGTTTATGTATAGAATAACAGATACCCGGGAGTGAGTTACAGGCTGGAATCTAATCGAGGGTTCGGGGGATTATATATAGAATAACAGATACCCGGGAGTGAGTTACAGGCTGGAATCTAATCGAGGGGTTTGGGGGGTTTATATATAGAATAACAGATACCCAGGAGTGAGTTACATGCTGGAATCTAATCGAGGGGTTCGGGGGGGTTTATATATAGAATAACAGATACCCGGGAGTGAGTTAGAGGCTGGAATCTAATCGAGGAGTTCGGGGGGTTTAAATATAGAATAACAGATACCCGGGAGTGAGTTAGAGGCTGGAATCTAATCGAGGAGTTCAGGGGGTTTATATATAGAATAACAGATACCCGGGAGTGAGTTACAGGCCGGAATCTAATCGAGGGGTTTGGGGGGTTTATATATAGAATAACAGATACCCGGGAGAGAGTTACAGGCTGGAATCCAATCGTGGGGTTCAGGGGGTTTATATGTAGAAAAACAGATACCCGGGAGTGAGTTGCAGGCTGGAATCGAATCGACGGGTTCGGGGGGTTTATGTATAGAATAACAGACACCCGGGAGTGAGTTACAGGCTGGAATCTAATCGAGGGGTTCGGGGGGTTTATATATAGAATAACAGATACCCGGGAGTGAGTTACAGACTGGAATCTAATCGAGGGGTTCGGGGGTTTATATATAGAATAACAGATACCCGGGAGTGAGTTACAGACTGGAATCTAATCGAGGGGTTCGGGGGGTTTATATATAGAATAACAGATACCTGGGAGTGAATTACAGGCTGGAATCTAATCGAGGGGTTCGGGGGGTTTATATATAGAATAACAGATACCCGGGAGTGAGTTGCAGGCTGGAATCTAATCGAGGGGTTCGGGGGGGTTATATAGAGAATAACTGATACCCTGGAGTGAGTTACAGGCTGGAATCTAATCGAGGAGTTCGGGGGGTTTATATATAGAATAACAGATACCCGGGAGTGAGTTACAGGCTGGAATCTAATCGAGGGGTTCGGGGGATTATATATAGAATAACAGATACCCGGGAGTGAGTTACAGGCTGGAATCTAATCGAGGGGTTTGGGGGGTTTATATATAGAATAACAGCTACCCGGGAGTGAGATACAGATTGGAATCTAATCGAGAGGTTCATATATCGAATAACAGATACCCGGGAGTGAGTTACAGGCTGGAATCTAATCGAGGGGTTCGGGGGGATTATATATAGAATAACAGACACCTGGGAGAGAGTTACAGCCTGGAATATAATCGAGGGGTTCGGGGGGTTTATATATAGAATAACAGATACCCGGGAGTGAGTTACAGGCTGGAATCTAATCGTGGGGTTCGGGGGGTTTATATATAGAATAACAGACACCTGGGAGAGAGTTACAGGCTGGAATCTAATCGAGGGGTTCGGGGGGTTTATATATAGAATAACAGATACCCAGGAGTGAGTTACAGGCTGGAATATAATCGAGGGGTTCGGGGGGTTTATATATAGAATAACAGATACCCGGGAGTGAGTTACAGACTGGAATCTAATCGAGGGGTTCGGGGGTTTATATATAGAATAACAGATACCCGGGAGTGAGTTACAGACTGGAATCTAATCGAGGGGTTCGGGGGGTTTATATATAGAATAACAGATACCTGGGAGTGAGTTACAGGCTGGAATCTAATCGAGGGGTTCGGGGGGTTTATATATAGAATGACAGATACCCGGGAGTGAGTTCCAGGCTGGAATCTAATCGAGGGGTTCAGGGGGTTTATATATAGAATAACAGATACCCGGGAGTGAGTTACAGGCTGGAATCTAATCGAGGGGTTCGGGGGTTTTATATATAGAATAACAGATACCTGGGAGTGAGTTACAGGCTGGAATCTAATTGAGGGGTTCGGGGGGTTTATATATAGAATAACAGATAGCCGGGAGTGAGTTACAGGCTGGAATCTAATTGAGGGGTTCGGGGGGTTTATATATAGAACAACAGATACCCGGGAGTGAGTTACAGGCTGGAATCTAATCGAGGTGTTCGGGGGGTTTATGTGTAGAATAACAGATACCCGGGAGTGAGTTACAGGCTGGAATCTAATCGAGGGGTTCGGGGGATTATATATAGAATAACAGATACCCGGGAGTGAGTTACAGGCTGGAATCTAATCGAGGGGTTTGGGGGGTTTATATATAGAATAACAGCTACCCGGGAGTGAGTTACAGGCTGGAATATAATCGAGGGGTTCATATATAGAATAACAGATACCCGGGAGTGAGTTACAGGCTGGAATCTAATCGTGGGGTTCGAGGGGTTTATATATTGAATAACAGATACCCGGGAGTGAGTTACAGGCTGGAATCTAATCGAGGAGTTCGAGGGGGTTTATATATAGAATAACAGATACCCGGGAGTGAGTTACAGATTGGAATCTAATCGAGAGGTTCATATATAGAATAACAGATACCCGGGAGTGAGTTACAGGCTGGAATCTAATCGAGCGGTTCGGGGGGATTATATATAGAATAACAGACACCTGGGAGAGAGTTACAGGCTGGAATATAATCGAGGGGTTCGGGGGGTTTATATATCGAATAACAGATACCCGGGAGTGATTTACAGGCTGGAATCTAATCGAGGCGTTCGCGGGGTTTATATATAGAATAACAGATACCCGGGAGTGAGTTACAGGCTGGAATCCAATCGAGGGGTTCGGGCGGTTTATATATAGAATAACAGATACCCGGGAGTGAGTTACAGGCAGGAATCTAATCGAGGGGATCGAGGGGGTTTATATGTAGAATAACAGATGCCCGGGAGTGAATTACAGGCTGGAATCTAATCGAGGGGTTCGGGGGGTTTATATGTAGAATAACAGATACCCGGGAGTGAGTTACATGCTGGAATATAATCAAGGGGTTCGGGGGGTTTATATATAGAATAACAGATACCCGGGAGTGAGTTACAGGCTGGAATCTAATCGAGGGGTTCGGAAGGTTTATATATACAATAACAGATACCCGGGAGTGAGTTACAGGCTGGAATCTAATCGAGGGTTTCGGGGGGTTCATATATAGAATAACAGATACCCGGGAGTGAGTTACAGGGTGGAATCCAATCGAGGGGTTCGGGGGGTTTATATATAGAATAACAGGTACTTGGGAGTGAGTTGCAGGCTGGAATCTAATCGAGGGGTTCAGGGGGGTTTATATATAGAATAACAGATACCCGGGAGTGAGTTGCAGGCTGGAATCTAATCGAGGTGTTCGTGGGGTTTATAGAAGAATAACAGATACCCGGGAGTGAGTTACAGGCTGGAATCTAATCGAGGGGTTCGGGGGTTTAAATCTAGAATAACAGATACCCGGGAGTGAGTTACAAGGTGGAATCCAATCGAGGGGTTCGCGGGGTTTATATATAGAATAACAGATACCCGGGAGTGAGTTACAGGCTGGAATCTAATCGAGGGTTTCGGGGGGTTTATATATAGAATAACAGATACCCGGTAGTGAGTTACAGGCTGGAATCTAATCGAGGTGTTCGGGGGGTTTATGTATAGAATAACAGATACCCGGGACTGAGTTACAGGCTGGAATCTAATCGAGGTGTTCAGGTGGTTTATATATAGAATAACAGATACCCGGGAGTGAGTTGCAGTCTGGAATCGAATCGAGGGGTTCAGGAGGTTTATATATAGAATAACAGATACCCGGGAGTGAGTTACAGGCTGGAATCTAATCGAGGGTTTCGGGGGGTTTATATATAGAATAACAGATACCCGGTAGTGAGTTACAGGCTGGAATCTAATCGAGGTGTTCGGGGGGTTTATGTATAGAATAACAGATACCCGGGAGTGAGTTACAGGCTGGAATCTAATCGAGGCGTTCGGTGGTGTTTTATATATAAAATAACAGAAACCCGGGAGTGAGTTACAGGTTGGAATCTAATCGAGGTGTTCAGGTGGTTGATATATAGAATAACAGATACCCGGGAGTGAGTTGCAGGCTGGAATCTAATCGAGGGGTTCAGGAGGTTTATATATCGAATAACAGCTACCTGCGAGTGAGTTACAGGCTGGAATCAAATCGAGGCGTTCGGTGGGTTTATATATAGAATAACAGATACCCGGGAGCGAGTTACAGGCTGGAATCTAATCGAGAGGTTCAGGGGAATTATATATTGAATAACAGATACCCGGGAGTGAGTTACAGGCTGGAATCTAATCGTGGGGTTCGGGGGGTTTATATGTATAATAACAGATACCCGAGAGTGAGTTACAGGCTGGAATCTAATCGAGGGGTTCGGGGAGTTTATATATGGAATAACAGTTACCCGGGAGAGAGTTACAGATTGGAAACTAATCGTGGGGTTCGGGGAGTTTATATATGGAATAACAGATACCCGGGAGTGAGTTACAGGCTGGATTTTAATCGTGGGGTTCGGGGGGTTTATAGATGGAATAACAGATAACCGGGAGTGAGTTACAGGCTGGAATCTAATCGAGCGGTTCGGGGGGTTTATATATAGAATAACAGATACCCGGGAGACAGTTACAGGCTGGAATCTAATCGAGGGGTTCGGGGGGTTTATATATAGAATAACAGATACCCAGGAGTGAGTTACAGGCTGGAATCTAATCGAGGGGTTCGGGGGGTTTATATATAGAATAACAGATACCCGGGAGTGAGTTACAGGCTGGAATCTAATCGAGGGGTTCGGGGGGTTTATATATAGAATAACAGATACCCGGGAGTGAGTTACAGGCTGGAATCTAATCGAGGGGTTCGGGGGATTTATATATAGAATAACTGATACCCGGGAGCGAGTTACAGGCTGGAGTCTAATCGAGGGGTTCGATGGGGATTATTTATAGAATAATAGATACCCGGGAGTGAGTTACAGGCTGGAAAGTAATCGAGGGGTCCTGGAGGTTTCATATAGAGAATAACAGACACCCGGGAGTGAGTTACAGGCTGGAATTAAATCGAGGGGTTCGGGGGGTTTATATATAGAATAACAGATACCCGGGAGTGAGTTACAGGCTGGAATCTAATCGAGGTGTTCGGGGGTTTATGTATAGAATAACAGATACCAGGGAGTGAGTTACAGGCTGGATTCGAATCGAGGGGTTCGGGGGGTTTATATATAAAATAACAGAAACCCGGGAGTGAGTTGCAGGCTGGATCTAATCGAGAGGTTCGAGGGGTTTATATATAGAATAACAGATACCCGGGAGTGAGTTACAGGCTGGAATCCAATCGAGGAGTTCGAGGGGGTTTATATATAGAATAACAGATACCCGGGAGTGAGTTGCACGCTGGAATCTAATCGTGGGGTTCAGGGTGGTTTATATATAGAATAACAGACACCTGGGAGAGAGTTACAGGCTGGAATCTAATCGAGGGGTTCGGGGGGTTTATATATAGAATAACAGATACCCGGGAGTGAGTTACAGGCTGGAATCTAATCGAGGGGTTCGAGGGGTTTATATATAGAATAACAGCTACCCGGGAGTGAGTTACAGGCTGGAATATAATCGAGGGGTTTGGGGGGTTTATATATAGAATAACAGATACCCGGGAGTGAGTTACAGGTTGGAATCTAATCGAGGGGTTCGAGGGGGTTTATATATAGAATAACAGATACCCGGGAGTGAGTTACATGTTGGAATCTAATCGAGAGGTTCATATATAGAATAACAGATACCCGGGAGTGAGTTACAGGCTGGAATCTAATCGTGGGGTTCGGGGGGTTTATATATAGAATAACAGACACCTGGGAGAGAGTTACAGGCTGGAATCTAATCGAGGGGTTCGGGGTGTTTATATATAGAATAACAGATACCCAGGAGTGAGTTACAGGCTGGAATATAATCGAGGGGTTCAGGGGGTTTATATATAGAATAACAGCTACCCGGGAGTGAGTTACAGGCTGGAATATAATCGAGGGGTTTGGGGGGTTTATATATAGAATAACAGATACCCGGGAGTGAGTTACAGGTTGGAATCTAATCGAGGGGTTCGAGGGGGTTTATATATAGAATAACAGATACCCGGGAGTGAGTTACATGTTGGAATCTAATCGAGAGGTTCATATATAGAATAACAGATACCCGGGAGTGAGTTACAGGCTGGAATCTAATCGAGGGGTTCGGGGTGTTTATATATAGAATAACAGATACCCAGGAGTGAGTTACAGGCTGGAATATAATCGAGGGGTTCAGGGGGTTTATATATAGAATAACAGATACCCGGGAGTGAGTTGCAGGCTGGAATCTAATCGAGGGGTTCGGGGGGTTTATATACAGAATAACAGACACCTGGGAGAGAGTTACAGGCTGGAATCTAATCGAGGGGTTCGGGGTGTTTATATATAGAATAACAGATACCCAGGAGTGAGTTACAGGCTGGAATATAATCGAGGGGTTCAGGGGGTTTATATATAGAATAACAGATACCCGGGAGTGAGTTACAGGCTGGAATCTAATCGAGGGGTTCAGGGGGTTTATATATAAAATAACAGATACCCGGGAGTGAGTTACAGGCTGGAATCTAATCGAGGGGTTCGGGGGGTTTATATATAGAATAACAGATACCCGGGAGTGAGTTACAGGCTGGAATCTAATCGAGGGGTTCGGGGGGTTTATATATAAAATAACAGACACCCGGGAGTGAGTTACAGGCTGGAATCTAATCGAGGGGTTCAGGGGTTTATATATAGAATAACAGATACCCGGGAGTGAGTTACAGGCTGGAATCTAATCGAGGGGCTCGGGGGGGTATATACATAGAATAACAGATACCCGGGAGTGAGTTACAGGCTGGAATCTAATCGAGGAGTTCGGGGGGTTTATATATAGAATAACGGATATTTGGGAGTGAGTTACAGGCTGGAATCTAATCGAGGGGTTCGAGGGGGGTTATTTATAGAATAACAGATACCCGGGAATGAGTTACAGGCTGGAATCTAATCGAGGGGTTCGGGGGGTTTATATATAGAATAACAGATATCGGGAGAGAGTTACAGGCTGGAATCTAATCGAGGGGTTCGGATGTTTATATATAGAATAACAGATACCCGGGATTGAGTTACAGGCTGGAATCTAATCGAGGGGTTCGCTGGGTTAATATGTAGAATAACAGATACCCGGGAGAGAGTTACTGGCTGGAATCTAATCGTGGGGTTCGGGGGGTTTATATACAATAACAGATACCTGGGGGTGAGTTACAGGCTGGAATCAAATTGAGGCGTTCGGTGGGTTTATATATAGAATAACAGATACCCGGGAGTGAGTTACAGGCTGGAATCTAATCGAGGGGTTCGGGGGGTTTATATTTCGAAGAACAGATACCCGGGAGTGAGTTACAGACTGGAATATAATCGAGGGGTTCGGGGGGTTTATATATAGAATAACAGATACCCGGGAGCGAGTTACAGGCTGGAATCTAATCGAGGGGTTCGGGGGTTTATATACAGAATAACAGATACGCAGGAGTGAGTTACAGGCTGGAATCTAATCGAGAGGTTCAGGGGAATTATATATTGAATAACAGATACCTGGGAGTGAGTTACAGGCTGGAATCTTATCGAGGGTTTCGGGGGGTTTATATATAGAATAACAGATACCCGGGAGAGAGTTACAGGCTGGAATCTTATCGAGGGTTTCGGGGGGTTTATATATAGAATAACAGATACCCGGGAGCGAGTTACAGGCTGGAGTCTAATCGAGGGGTTCGATGGGGTTTATTTATAGAATAACAGATACCCGAGAGTGAGTTACAGGCTGGAAAGTAATCGAGGGGTCCTGGAGGTTTCATACAGAGAATAACAGACACCCGGGAGTGAGTTACAGGCTGGAATCTAATCGTGGGGTTCGGGGGGTTTATATGTAGAATAACATATCCCCGGGCGTGAGTTACAGGCTGGAATCTAATCGTGGGTTTCGGGAGGGTTATAAATATAATAACAGATACCCGGGAGTGAGTTACAGGCTGGAATCCAATCGTGGGGTTCGGGGGTTTATATGTAGAATAACAGATACCCAGGAGTGAGTTACAGGCTGGAATCTAATCGAGGGGTTCGGGGGGTTTATATATAGAATAACAGATACCCGGGAGTGAGTTACAGGCTGGAATCTAATCGAGGGGTTCAGGGGGTTTATATGTAGAATAACAGATACCCAGGAGTGAGTTACAGACTGGAATCCAATCGTGGGTTTCGGGGGGTTTATATGTAGAATAACAGATACCCAGGAGTGAGTTACAGGCTGGAATCTAACCGAGGGGTTCGGGGGGTTTATATATAGAATAACAGATACCCGGGAGTGAGTTACAGGCTGGAATCTAATCGAGGGGTTCGGGGCGTTTATATATAGAATAACAGACACCTGGGAGTGAGTTACAGGCTCGAATCTAATCGAGGGGTTCGGGGGCTTTATATGTAGAATAACAGATACCTGGGAGTGTGTTACAGGCTGGAATCTAATCGAGGGGTTCGGGAGGTTTATATTTAGAATAACAGATACCCGGGAGTGAGTTACAGGCTGGAATCTAATCGAGGGGTTCGGTGGGTTTATATTTAGAATAACAGATACCCGGGAGTGAGTTACAGGCTGGAATCTAATCGAGGGGTTCGGGGGGGTTTATATATAGAATAACAGATACCCGGGAGTGAGTTAGAGGCTGGAATCTAATCGAGGGGTTCGGGGGGTTTATATATAGAATAACAGATACCCGGGAGTGAGTTACAGGCTGGAATCTAATCGAGGGGTTCGGGGGGTTTATATATTGGATAACAGATACCCGGGAGTGAGTTACAGGCTGGAATCTAATCGAGGGGATCGGGGGGTTTATATTTAGAATAACAGATACCCGGGAGTGAGTTACAGGCTGGAATCTAATCGAGGGGTTCGGGGGCTTTATATATAGAATAACAGATACCTGGGAGTGTGTTACAGGCTGGAATCTGATCGAGGGGTTCGGGGGGTTTATATATAGAATAACAGATACCCGGGAGTGAGTTACAGGCTGGAATCTAATCGAGGGGTTCGGGGGGTTTATATTTCGAATAACAGATACCCCGGAGTGAGTTACAGGTTGGTATCTAATCGAGGGATTGAGGGGGTTTATATATAGAATAACAGATACCCGGGAGTGAGTTGCAGGCTGGAATCGAATCGAGCGGTTCGGGGGGTTTATGTATAGAGCAACAGATACCCGGGAGTGAGTTACACGCTGGAATCTAATCGAGGGGTTCGGGGGGTTTATATATAGAATAACAGATACCCGGGAGTGAGTTACAGGCTGGAATCGAATCGAGCGGTTCGGCGGGTATATGTATAAAATAACAGATACCCGGGAGTGAGTGGCAGTCTGGAATCTAATCGAGGGGTTTGGTGGGAATTATATATGGAATAACAGATACCCAGGAGTGAGTTAGAGGCTGGAATCTAATCGAGGGGTTCGGGGGGTTTATACATCGAATAACAGATTCCCGGGATTGAGTTACAGGCTGGAATCTAATCGAGGGGTTCGGGGGGGTTTATATATAGAATAACAGATACCCGGGAGTGAGTTACAGGCTGGAATCTAATCGAGGGGTTCGGGGGGTTTATATATAGAATAACAGATACCCGGGAGTGAGTTACAGGCTGGAAACTAATCGAGGGGTTCGGGGGGGTTTATATATAGAATAACAGATACCCGGGAGTGAGTTACAGGCTGGAATCTAATCGAGGGGTTCGGGGGGTTTATATATAGAATAACAGATACCCGGGAGTGAGTTACAGGCTGGAATCTAATCGAGGGGTTCGGGGGGTTTATATATAGAATAACAGATACCCGGGAGTGTGTTACAGGCTGGAATCTAATCGAGGGGTTCGGGGGCTTTATATATAGAATAACAGATACTTGGGAGTGAGTTACAGGCTGGAATCTAATCGAGGGGTTCGGTGGGTTTATATATAGAATAACAGATACCCGGGAGTGAGTTACAGGCTGGAATCTAATCGAGGGGTTCGGGGGGTTGATATATAGAATAACAGATACCCAGGAGTGAGTTACAGGCTGGAATCTAATCGAGGTGTTCGGGGATTTATGTATAGAATAACAGATACCCGGGAGTGAGTTACAGGCTGGAATCTAATCGAGGGGTTCGGGGGGTTTATATATAGAATAACAGATACCCGGGAGTGAGTTACAGGCTGGAATCTAATCGAGGGGTTCGGGGGGTTTATATATAAAATAACAGAAACCCGGGAGTGAGTTGCAGGCTGGATCTAATCGAGGGGTTCGAGGGGTTAATATATAGAATAACAGATACCCGGGAGTGAGTTACAGGCTGGAATCTAATCAAGGAGTTCGAGGGGGTTTATATATAGAACAACAGATACCCGGGAGTGAGTTGCAGGCTGGAATCTAATCGTGGGGTTCGGGGGGTTTATATATAGAATAACAGATACCCGGGAGTGAGTTACAGGCTGGAATCTAATCGAGGGGTTCGGGGGGTTTATATATAGAATAACAGATACCCGGGAGTGAGTTACAGGCTGGAATCTAATCGAGGGTTTCGAGGGGTTTATATATAGAATAACAGATACACAGGAGTGAGTTACAGGCTGGAATCTAACCGAGGGGTTCGGGGGGTTTATATATAGAATAACAGATACCCGGGAGTGAGTTACAGGTTGGAATCTAATCGAGGGGTTCGAGGGGGTTTATATATAGAACAACAGATACCCGGGAGTGAGTTACATGTTGGAATCTAATCGAGAGGTTCATATATAGAATAACAGATACCCGGGAGTGAGTTACAGGCTGGAATCTAATCGTGGGGTTCGGGGGGTTTATATATAGAATAACAGACACCTGGGAGAGAGTTACAGGCTGGAATCTAATCGAGGGGTTCGGGGTGTTTATATATAGAATAACAGATACCCAGGAGTGAGTTGCAGGCTGGAATATAATCGAGGGGTTCAGGGGGTTTATATATAGAATAACAGATACCCGGGAGTGAGTTACAGGCTGGAATCTAATCGAGGGGTTCAGGGGGTTTATATATAAAATAACAGATACCCGGGAGTGAGTTACAGGCTGGAATCTAATCGTGGGGTTCGGGGGGTTTATATGTAGAATAACAGATACCCGGGAGTGAGTTACAGGCTGGAATCTAATCGTGGGGTTCGGGGGGTTAAAATGTAGAATAACAGATACCCGGGAGTGAGTTACAGGCTGGAATCTAATCGAGGGGTTCGGGGAGTTTATATATAGAATAACAGATACCCGGGAGAGAGTTACAGGCTGGAATCTAATCGAGGAGCTCGGGGGGTTTATATATAGAATAACAGATACCCGGGAGTGAGTTACAAGCTGGAATCTAATCGAGGGGTTCGGTGGGATTATATATAGAATAACAGATACCCGGGAGTGAGTTACAGGCTGGAATCTAATCGTGGGGTTCGGGGGGTTTATATATAGAATAACAGATACCCGGGAGTGAGTTACAGGCTGGAATCTAATCGTGGGGTTCGGGGGGTTTATATATAGAATAACAGATACCCGGGAGTGAGTTACAGGCTGGAATCTAATCGTGGGGTTCGGGGGGTTTATATATAGAATAACAGATAACCGGGAGTGAGTTACAGGCTGGAATCTAATGGAGCGGTTCAGGGGGGTTTATATATAGAATAACAGATACCCGGGAGTGAGTTACAGGCTGGAATCTAATCGAGGGGTTCGGGGGGTTTATATATGGAATAACAGATACCCGGGAGTGAGTTACAGGCTGGAATCTAATCGAGGGGTTCGGGGGGTTTATATATAGAATAACAGATACCCGGGAGTGAGTTACAGGCTGGAATCTAATCGAGGGGTTCGGGGGGATTATATATAGAATAACAGATACCCGGGAGTGAGTTACAGGCTGGAATCTAATCGAGGGGCTCGGGGGGTATATATATAAAATAACAGAAACCCGGGAGTGAGTTGCAGGCTGGATCTAATCGAGGGGTTCGAGGGGTTTATATATAGAATAACAGATAACCGGGGGTGAGTTACAGGCTGGAATCTAATCGAGGAGTTCGAGGGGGTTTATATACAGAACAACAGATACCCGGGAGTGAGTTGCACGCTGGAATCTAATCGTGGGGTTCAGGGGGGTTTATATATAGAATAACAGACACCTGGGAGAGAGTTACAGGCTGGAATCTAATCGAGGGGTTCGGGGGGTTTATATATAGAATAACAGATACCCGGGAGTGAGTTACAGGCTGGAATCTAATCGAGGGGTTCGAGGGGTTTATATATAGAATAACAGATACCCAGGAGTGAGTTACAGACTGGAATCCAATCGTGGGGTTCGGGGGGTTTATATGTAGAATAACAGACACCTGGGAGAGAGTTACAGGCTGGAATCTAATCGAGGGGTTCGGGGGGTTTATATATAGAATAACAGATACCCGGGAGTGAGTTACAGGCTGGAATCTAATCGAGGGGTTCGAGGGGTTTATATATAGAATAACAGATACCCAGGAGTGAGTTACAGACTGGAATCCAATCGTGGGGTTCGGGGGGTTTATATGTAGAATAACAGATACCCAGGAGTAAGTTACAGGCTGGAATCTAACCGAGGGGTTCGGGGGGTTTATATATAGAATAACAGACACCTGGGAGTGAGTTACAGGCTGGAATCTAAACGAGAGGTTCGGGGGGTTTATATGTAGAATAACAGATACCCGGGAGTGAGTTACAGGCTGTAATCTAATCGAGGTGTTCGGGGGTTTATGTATAGAATAACAGATACCCGGGTGTGAGTTACAGGCTGGAATCTAATCGAGGGGTTCGGGGGGTTTATATATAGAATAACAGATACCCGGGAGTGAGTTACAGGCTGGAATCTAATCGAGGGGTTCGGTGGGTTTATATATAGAATAACAGATACCCGGGAGTGAGTTACAGGCTGGAATCTAATCGAGGGGTTCGGGGGGTTTATATTTAGAATAACAGATACCCGGGAGTGAGTTACAGGCTGGAATCTAATCGAGGAGTTCGGGGGGTTTATATATAGAATAACAGATACCCGGGAGTGAGTTACAGGCTGGAATCTAATCGAGGGGTTCGGGGGGTTTATATTTAGACTAACAGATACCTGGGAGTGAGTTACAGGCTGGAATCTAATCGAGGGGTTCGGGGGGGTTTATATATAGAATAACAGATACCCGGGAGTGAGTTAGAGGCTGGAATCTAATCGAGGGGTTCGGGGGGTTTATATATAGAATAACAGATACCCGGGAGTGAGTTACAGGCTGGAATCTAATCGAGGGGTTCGGGGGGTTTATATATAGAATAACAGATACCCGGGAGTGAGCTACAGGCTGGAATCTAATCGAGGGGTTCGGGGGGGTTATATATTGAATAACAGATACCCGGGAGTGAGTTACAGGCTGGAATCTAATCGAGGGGTTCGGGGGGTTTATATTTAGAATAACAGATACCCGGGAGTGAGTTACAGGCTGGAATCTGATCGAGGGGTTCGGGGGGTTTATATATAGAATAACAGATACCCGGGAGTGAGTTACAGGCTGGAATCTAATCGAGGGGTTCGGGGGGTTTATATTTCGAATAACAGATACCCCGGAGTGAGTTACAGGTTGGTATCTAATCGAGGGATTGAGGGGGTTTATATATAGAATAACAGATACCCGGGAGTGAGTTGCAGGCTGGAATCGAATCGAGCGGTTCGGGGGGTTTATGTATAGAGCAACAGATACCCGGGAGTGAGTTACACGCTGGAATCTAATCGAGGGGTTCGGGGGGTTTATATATAGAATAACAGATACCCGGGAGTGAGTTACAGGCTGGAATCGAATCGAGCGGTTCGGCGGGTATATGTATAAAATAACAGATACCCGGGAGTGAGTGGCAGTCTGGAATCTAATCGAGGGGTTTGGTGGGAATTATATATGGAATAACAGATACCCAGGAGTGAGTTAGAGGCTGGAATCTAATCGAGGGGTTCGGGGGGTTTATACATCGAATAACAGATTCCCGGGATTGAGTTACAGGCTGGAATCTAATCGAGGGGTTCGGGGGGGTTTATATATAGAATAACAGATACCCGGGAGTGAGTTACAGGCTGGAATCTAATCGAGGGGTTCGGGGGGTTTATATATAGAATAACAGATACCCGGGAGTGAGTTACAGGCTGGAAACTAATCGAGGGGTTCGGGGGGGTTTATATATAGAATAACAGATACCCGGGAGTGAGTTACAGGCTGGAATCTAATCGAGGGGTTCGGGGGGTTTATATATAGAATAACAGATACCCGGGAGTGAGTTACAGGCTGGAATCTAATCGAGGGGTTCGGGGGGTTTATATATAGAATAACAGATACCCGGGAGTGTGTTACAGGCTGGAATCTAATCGAGGGGTTCGGGGGCTTTATATATAGAATAACAGATACTTGGGAGTGAGTTACAGGCTGGAATCTAATCGAGGGGTTCGGTGGGTTTATATATAGAATAACAGATACCCGGGAGTGAGTTACAGGCTGGAATCTAATCGAGGGGTTCGGGGGGTTGATATATAGAATAACAGATACCCAGGAGTGAGTTACAGGCTGGAATCTAATCGAGGTGTTCGGGGATTTATGTATAGAATAACAGATACCCGGGAGTGAGTTACAGGCTGGAATCTAATCGAGGGGTTCGGGGGGTTTATATATAGAATAACAGATACCCGGGAGTGAGTTACAGGCTGGAATCTAATCGAGGGGTTCGGGGGGTTTATATATAAAATAACAGAAACCCGGGAGTGAGTTGCAGGCTGGATCTAATCGAGGGGTTCGAGGGGTTAATATATAGAATAACAGATACCCGGGAGTGAGTTACAGGCTGGAATCTAATCAAGGAGTTCGAGGGGGTTTATATATAGAACAACAGATACCCGGGAGTGAGTTGCAGGCTGGAATCTAATCGTGGGGTTCGGGGGGTTTATATATAGAATAACAGATACCCGGGAGTGAGTTACAGGCTGGAATCTAATCGAGGGGTTCGGGGGGTTTATATATAGAATAACAGATACCCGGGAGTGAGTTACAGGCTGGAATCTAATCGAGGGTTTCGAGGGGTTTATATATAGAATAACAGATACACAGGAGTGAGTTACAGGCTGGAATCTAACCGAGGGGTTCGGGGGGTTTATATATAGAATAACAGATACCCGGGAGTGAGTTACAGGTTGGAATCTAATCGAGGGGTTCGAGGGGGTTTATATATAGAACAACAGATACCCGGGAGTGAGTTACATGTTGGAATCTAATCGAGAGGTTCATATATAGAATAACAGATACCCGGGAGTGAGTTACAGGCTGGAATCTAATCGTGGGGTTCGGGGGGTTTATATATAGAATAACAGACACCTGGGAGAGAGTTACAGGCTGGAATCTAATCGAGGGGTTCGGGGTGTTTATATATAGAATAACAGATACCCAGGAGTGAGTTGCAGGCTGGAATATAATCGAGGGGTTCAGGGGGTTTATATATAGAATAACAGATACCCGGGAGTGAGTTACAGGCTGGAATCTAATCGAGGGGTTCAGGGGGTTTATATATAAAATAACAGATACCCGGGAGTGAGTTACAGGCTGGAATCTAATCGTGGGGTTCGGGGGGTTTATATGTAGAATAACAGATACCCGGGAGTGAGTTACAGGCTGGAATCTAATCGTGGGGTTCGGGGGGTTAAAATGTAGAATAACAGATACCCGGGAGTGAGTTACAGGCTGGAATCTAATCGAGGGGTTCGGGGAGTTTATATATAGAATAACAGATACCCGGGAGAGAGTTACAGGCTGGAATCTAATCGAGGAGCTCGGGGGGTTTATATATAGAATAACAGATACCCGGGAGTGAGTTACAAGCTGGAATCTAATCGAGGGGTTCGGTGGGATTATATATAGAATAACAGATACCCGGGAGTGAGTTACAGGCTGGAATCTAATCGTGGGGTTCGGGGGGTTTATATATAGAATAACAGATACCCGGGAGTGAGTTACAGGCTGGAATCTAATCGTGGGGTTCGGGGGGTTTATATATAGAATAACAGATACCCGGGAGTGAGTTACAGGCTGGAATCTAATCGTGGGGTTCGGGGGGTTTATATATAGAATAACAGATAACCGGGAGTGAGTTACAGGCTGGAATCTAATGGAGCGGTTCAGGGGGGTTTATATATAGAATAACAGATACCCGGGAGTGAGTTACAGGCTGGAATCTAATCGAGGGGTTCGGGGGGTTTATATATGGAATAACAGATACCCGGGAGTGAGTTACAGGCTGGAATCTAATCGAGGGGTTCGGGGGGTTTATATATAGAATAACAGATACCCGGGAGTGAGTTACAGGCTGGAATCTAATCGAGGGGTTCGGGGGGATTATATATAGAATAACAGATACCCGGGAGTGAGTTACAGGCTGGAATCTAATCGAGGGGCTCGGGGGGTATATATATAAAATAACAGAAACCCGGGAGTGAGTTGCAGGCTGGATCTAATCGAGGGGTTCGAGGGGTTTATATATAGAATAACAGATAACCGGGGGTGAGTTACAGGCTGGAATCTAATCGAGGAGTTCGAGGGGGTTTATATACAGAACAACAGATACCCGGGAGTGAGTTGCACGCTGGAATCTAATCGTGGGGTTCAGGGGGGTTTATATATAGAATAACAGACACCTGGGAGAGAGTTACAGGCTGGAATCTAATCGAGGGGTTCGGGGGGTTTATATATAGAATAACAGATACCCGGGAGTGAGTTACAGGCTGGAATCTAATCGAGGGGTTCGAGGGGTTTATATATAGAATAACAGATACCCAGGAGTGAGTTACAGACTGGAATCCAATCGTGGGGTTCGGGGGGTTTATATGTAGAATAACAGACACCTGGGAGAGAGTTACAGGCTGGAATCTAATCGAGGGGTTCGGGGGGTTTATATATAGAATAACAGATACCCGGGAGTGAGTTACAGGCTGGAATCTAATCGAGGGGTTCGAGGGGTTTATATATAGAATAACAGATACCCAGGAGTGAGTTACAGACTGGAATCCAATCGTGGGGTTCGGGGGGTTTATATGTAGAATAACAGATACCCAGGAGTAAGTTACAGGCTGGAATCTAACCGAGGGGTTCGGGGGGTTTATATATAGAATAACAGACACCTGGGAGTGAGTTACAGGCTGGAATCTAACCGAGGGGTTCGGGGGGTTTATATGTAGAATAACAGATACCCGGGAGTGAGTTACAGGCTGTAATCTAATCGAGGTGTTCTGGGGTTTATGTATAGAATAACAGATACCCGGGTGTGAGTTACAGGCTGGAATCTAATCGAGGGGTTCGGGGGGTTTATATATAGAATAACAGATACCCGGGAGTGAGTTACAGGCTGGAATCTAATCGAGGGGTTCGGTGGGTTTATATATAGAATAACAGATACCCGGGAGTGAGTTACAGGCTGGAATCTAATCGAGGGGTTCGGGGGGTTTATATTTAGAATAACAGATACCCGGGAGTGAGTTACAGGCTGGAATCTAATCGAGGAGTTCGGGGGGTTTATATATAGAATAACAGATACCCGGGAGTGAGTTACAGGCTGGAATCTAATCGAGGGGTTCGGGGGGTTTATATTTAGACTAACAGATACCTGGGAGTGAGTTACAGGCTGGAATCTAATCGAGGGGTTCGGGGGGGTTTATATATAGAATAACAGATACCCGGGAGTGAGTTAGAGGCTGGAATCTAATCGAGGGGTTCGGGGGGTTTATATATAGAATAACAGATACCCGGGAGTGAGTTACAGGCTGGAATCTAATCGAGGGGTTCGGGGGGTTTATATATAGAATAACAGATACCCGGGAGTGAGCTACAGGCTGGAATCTAATCGAGGGGTTCGGGGGGGTTATATATTGAATAACAGATACCCGGGAGTGAGTTACAGGCTGGAATCTAATCGAGGGGTTCGGGGGGTTTATATTTAGAATAACAGATACCCGGGAGTGAGTTACAGGCTGGAATCTAATCGAGGGGTTCGGGGGGGTTATATATAGAATAACAGATACCCGGGAGTGAGTTACAGGCTGGAATCTAATCGAGGGGTTCGGGGGGTTTATATTTCGAATAACAGATACCCCGGAGTGAGTTACAGGCTGGAATTTAATCGAGGGGTTTGGGGGGTTTATATATAGAATAACAGATACCCTGGAGTGAGTTACAGGCTGGAATCGAATCGAGCGGTTCGGGGAGTTTATGTATAAAATAACAGATACCCGGGAGTGAGTTGCAGTCTGGAATCTAATCGAGGGGTTTGGTGGGATTTATATATGGAATAACAGATACCCAGGAGTGAGTTAGAGGCTGGAATCTAATCGAGGGGTTCGAGGGGTTTATATATAGAATAACAGCTACCCGGGAGTGAGTTACAGGCTGGAAGATAATCGAGGGGTTCGGGGGCTTTATATATAGAATAACAGATACCCGGGAGTGAGTTACAGGATGGAATCTAATCGAGGGGTTCGAGGGGGTTTATATATAGAACAACAGATACCCGGGAGTGAGTTACATGTTGGAATCTAATCGAGAGGTTCATATATAGAATAACAGATACCCAAGAGTGAGTTACAGGCTGGAATCTAATCGTGGTGTTCGGGGGGTTTATATATAGAATAACAGACACCTGGGAGAGAGTTACAGGCTGGAATCTAATCGAGGGGTTCGGGGTGTTTATATATAGAATAACAGATACGCAGGAGTGAGTTGCAGGCTGGAATATAATCGAGGGGTTCAGGGGGTTTATATATAGAATAACGGATACCCGGGAATTAGTTATAGGCTGGAATCTAATCGAGGGGTTCAGGGAGTTTATATATAAAATAACAGATACCCGGGAGTGAGTTACAGGCTGGAATCTAATCGAGGGGTTCGGGTGTTTTATATATAGAATAACAGATACCCGGGAGTGAGTTACAGGCTGGAATCTAATCGAGGGGTTCGGGGGGTTTATATATAGAATAACAGATACCCGAGAGTGAGTTACAGGCTGGAATCTAATCGTGGGGTTCGGGGTGTTTATATGTAGAATAACAGATACCCGGGAGTGAGTTACAGGCTGGAATCTAATCGAGGGGTTCGGGGAGTTTATATATAGAATAACAGTTACCCGGGAGAGAGTTGCAGACTGGAATCTAATCGAGGGGTTAGGTGGGATTATATATAGAATAACAGATACCCGGGAGAGAGTTACAGGCTGGAATCTAATCGAGGAGCTCGGGGGGTTTATATATAGAATAACAGATACCCGGGAGTGAGTTACAAGCTGGAATCTAATCGAGGGGTTCGGTGGGATTATATATAGAATAACAGATACCCGGGAGTGAGTTACAGGCTGGAATCTAATCGTGGGGTTCGGGGGGTTTATATATAGAATAACAGATACCCGGGAGTGAGTTACAGGCTGGAATCTAATGGAGCGGTTCGGGGGGTTTATATATAGAATAACAGATACCCGGGAGTGAGTTACAGGCTGGAATCTAATCGAGGGGTTCGTGGGGTTTATATATGGAATAACAGATACCCGGGAGTGAGTTACAGGCTGGAATCTAATCGAGGGGTTCGGGGGGGTTATATATAGAATAACAGATACCCGGGAGTGAGTTACAGGCTGGAATCTAATCGAGGGGTTCGGGGGGTTTATATATAGAATAACAGATACCCGGGAGAGAGTTACAGGCTGGAATCTTATCGAGGGGTTCGGGGGGTTTATATATAGAATAACAGATACCCGGGAGAGAGTTACAGGCTGGAATCTTATCGAGGGGTTCGGGGGGTTTATATATAGAATAACAGATACCCGGGAGAGAGTCACAGGCTGGAATCTAATCGAGGTGTTCTGGGGTTTATGTATAGAATAACAGATAGCCGGGAGTGAGTTACAGGCTGGAATCTAATCGAGGGGCTCGGGGGGGTTTATATATAGAATAACAGATACCCGGGAGTGAGTTGCAGGCTGGATCTAATCGAGGGGTTCGAGGGGTTTATATATAGAATAACAGATACCCGGGAGTGAGTTACAGGCTGGAATCTAATCGAGGAGTTCGAGGGGGTTTATATAAAGAACAACAGATACCCGGGAGTGAGTTGCACGCTGGAATCTAATCGTGGGGTTCAGGGGGGTTTATATATAGAATAACAGACACCTGGGAGAGAGTTACAGGCTGGAATCTAATCGAGGGGTACGGGGGGTTTATATATAGAATAACAGATACCTGGGAGTGAGTTACAGGCTGGAATTTAATCGAGGGGTACGAGGGGTTTATATATAGAATAACAGATACACAGGAGTGAGTTACAGACTGGAATCCAATCGTGGGGTTCGGGGGGTTTATATGTAGAATAACAGATACCCAGGTGTAAGTTACAGGCTGGAATCTAACCGAGGGGTTCGGGGGGTTTATATATAGAATAACAGATACCCGGGAGTGAGTTACAGGCTGGAATCTAATCGAGGGGTTCGGGGGGTTTATATATCGAATAACAGACACCTGGGAGTGAGTTACAGGCTGGAATCTAATCGAGGGGTTCGGGGGGTTTATATATAGAATAACAGATACCCGGGAGTGAGTTACAGGCTGGAATCTAATCGAGGGGTTCGGGGGGTTTATATATAAAATAACAGAAACCCGGGAGTGAGTTGCAGGCTGGATCTAATCGAGGGGTTCGAGGGGTTTATATATAGAATAACAGATACCCGGGAGTGAGTTACAGGCTGGAATCTAATCGAGGAGTTCGAGGGGGTTTATATATAGAACAACAGATACCCGGGAGTGAGTTGCACGCTGGAATCCAATCGTGGGGTTCGGGGGGTTTATATGTAGAATAACAGATACCCGGGAGTGAGTTACAGGCTGTAATCTAATCGAGGTGTTCGGGGGTTTATGTATAGAATAACAGATACCCGGGTGTGAGTTACAGGCTGGAATCTAATCGAGGGGTTCGGGGGGTTTGTATATAGAATAACAGATACCCGGGAGTGAGTTACAGGCTGGAATCTAATCGAGGGGTTCGGGGGGTTTATATTTAGAATAACAGATACCCGGGAGTGAGTTCCAGGCTGGAATCTAATCGAGGAGTTCGGGGGGTTTATATATAGAATAACAGATACCCGGGAGTGAGTTACAGGCTGGAATCTAATCGAGGGGTTCGGGGGGTTTATATTTAGAATAACAGATACCCGGGAGTGAGTTACAGGCTGGAATCTAATCGAGGGGTTCGGTGGGTTTATATATAGAATAACAGATACCCAGGAGTGAGTTGCAGGCTGGAATATAATCGAGGGGTTCAGGGGGTTTATATATAGAATAACAGATACCCGGGAGTGAGTTACAGGCTGGAATCTATTCGAGGGGTTCAGGGGGTTTATATATAAAATAACAGATTCCTGGGAGTGAGTTACAGGCTGGAATCTAATCGAGGGGTTCGGGGGGTTTATATATAGAATAACAGATACCCTGGAGTGAGTTACAGGCTGGAATCTAATCGAGGGGTTCGGGGGGTTTATATATAGAATAACAGATACCCGAGAGTGAGTTACAGGCTGGAATCTAATCGTGGGGTTCGGGGGGTTTATATGTAGAATAACAGATAACCGGGAGTGAGTTACAGGCTGGAATCTAATCGAGCGGTTCGGGGGGTTTATATATAGAATAACAGATACCCGGGAGTGAGTTACAGGCTGGAATCTAATCGAGGGGTTCGGGGGGTTTATATATGGAATAACAGATACCCGGGAGTGAGTTACAGGCTGGAATCTAATCGAGGTGTTCGGGGGGTTTATATATAGAATAACCGATACCCGGGAGTGAGTTACAGGCTGGAATCTAATCGTGGGGTTCGGGGGGTTTATATATAGAATAACAGATACCCGGGAGAGAGTTACAGGCTGGAATCTTATCGAGGGGTTCGGGGGGTTTATATATAGAATAACAGATACCCGGGAGAGAGTTACAGGCTGGAATCTTATCGAGGGGTTCGGGGGGTTTATATATAGAATAACAGATACCCGGGAGTGAGTTACAGGCTGGAATCTAATCGAGGGGTTCGGGGGGTTTATATGTAGAATAACAGATACCCAGGAGTGAGTTACAGACTGGAATCCAATCGTGGGTTTCGGGGGGTTTATATGTAGAATAAAAGATACCCAGGAGTGAGTTACAGGCTGGAATCTAACCGAGGGGTTCGGGGGGTTTATATATAGAATAACAGATACCCGGGAGTGAGTTACAGGCTGGAATCTAATCGAGGGGTTCGGGGCGTTTATATATAGAATAACAGACACCTGGGAGTGAGTTACAGGCTGGAATCTTATCGAGGGGTTCGGGGGGTTTATATATAGAATAACAGATACCCGGGAGTGAGTTACAGGCTGGAATCTAATCGAGGGGTTCGGGGGGTTTATATATTGAATAACAGATACCCGGGAGTGAGTTACAGGCTGGAATCTAATCGAGGTGTTCGGGGGTTTATGTATAGAATAACAGATACCCGGGAGTGAGTTACAGGCTGGAATCTAATCGAGGGGTTCGCGGCGTTTATATATAGAATAACAGACACCTGGGAGTGAGTTACAGGCTGGAATCTAATCGAGGGGTTCGGGGGGTTTATATATAGAATAACAGATACCCAGGAGTGAGTTACAGACTGGAATCCAATCGTGGGGTTCGGGGGGTTTATATGTAGAATAACAGATACCCAGGAGTGAGTTACAGGCTGGAATCTAACCGAGGGGTTCGGGGGGTTTATATATAGAATAACAGATACCCGGGAGTGAGTTACAGGCTGGAATCTAATCGAGGGGTTCGGGGCGTTTATATATAGAATAACAGACACCTGGGAGTGAGTTACAGGCTGGAATCTAATCGAGGGGTTCGGGGGGTTTCTATATAGAATAACAGATACCCGGGAGTGAGTTACAGGCTGGAATCTAATCGAGGTGTTCTGGGGTTTATGTATAGAATAACAGATACCCGGGAGTGAGTTACAGGCTGGAATCTAATCGAGGGGTTCGGGGGGTTTATATATAGAATAACAGATACCCGGGAGTGAGTTACAGGCTGGAATCTAATCGAGGGGTTCGGGGGGTTTATATATAGAATAACAGATACCCGGGAGTGAGTTACAGGCTGGAATCTAATCGAGGAGTTCGAGGGGGTTTATATATAGAACAACAGATACCCGGGAGTGAGTTGCACGCTGGAATCTAATCATGGGGTTCAGGGGGGTTTATATATAGAATAACAGACACCTGGGAGAGAGTTACAGGCTGGAATCTAATCGAGGGGTTCGGGGGGTTTATATATAGAATAACAGATACCCGGGAGTGAGTTACAGGCTGGAATCTAATCGAGGGGTTCGAGGGGTTTATATATAGAATAACAGATACCCAGGAGTGAGTTACAGACTGGAATCCAATCGTGGGTTTCGGGGGGTTTATATGCAGAATAACAGATACCCAGGAGTGAGTTACAGGCTGGAATCTAACCGAGGGGTTCGGGGGGTTTATATATAGAATAACAGATACCCGGGAGTGAGTTACAGGCTGGAATCTAATCGAGGGGTTCGGGGGGTTTATATTTAGAATAACAGATACCCAGGAGTGAGTTACAGGCTGGAATCTAACCGAGGGGTTCGGGGGGTTTATATATAGAATAACAGATACCCGGGAGTGAGTTACAGGCTGGAATCTAATCGAGGGGTTCGGGGGGTTTATATATAGAATAACAGATACCCGGGAGTGAGTTACAGGCTGGAATCTAATCGAGGGGTTCGGGGGGTTTATATTTAGAATAACAGATACCCGGGAGTGAGTTACAGGCTGGAATCTAATCGAGGGGTTCGGTGGGTTTATATTCAGAATAACAGATACCCGGGAGTGAGTTACAGGCTGGAATCTAATCGAGGGGTTCGGGGGGGTTTATATATAGAATAACAGATACCCGGTGAGTGAGTTAGATGCTGGAATCTAATCGAGGGGTTCGGGGGGTTTATATATAGAATAACAGATACCCGGGAGTGAGTTACAGGCTGGAATCTAATCGAGGGGTTCGGGGGGTTAATATATTGAATAACAGATACCCGGGAGTGAGTTACAGGCTGGAATCTAATCGAGGGGTTCGGGGGGTTTATATTTAGAATAACAGATACCCGGGAGTGAGTTACAGGCTGGAATCTAATCGAGGGGTTCGGGGGCTTTATATATAGAATAACAGATACCTGGGAGTGTGTTACAGGCTGGAATCTAATCGAGGGGTTCGGGGGGTTTATATATAGAATAACAGATACCCGGGAGTGAGTTACAGGCTGGAATCTAATCGAGGGTTTCGGGGGGTTTATATATAGAATAACAGATACCCGGGAGTGAGTTACAGGCTGGAATCTAATCGAGGGGTTCGGGGGCTTTTCTATAGAATAACAGATACCTGGGAGTGTGTTACAGGCTGGAATCTAATCGAGGGGTTCGGGGGGTTTATATATAGAATAACAGATACCCGGGAGAGAGTTACAGGCTGGAATCTAATCGAGGGGTTCGGGGGGTTTATATTTAGAATAACAGATACCCGGGAGTGAGTTACAGGCTGGAATCTAATCGAGGGGTTCGGGGGCTTTATATATAGAATAACAGATACCTGGGAGTGTGTTACAGGCTGGAATCTAATCGAGGGGTTCGGGGGGGTTATATATACAATAACAGATACCCGGGAGTGAGTTACAGGCTGGAATCTAATCGAGGGGTTCTGGGGGTTTATATATAGAATAACAGATACCCGGGAGTGAGTTACAGGCTGGAATCTAATCGAGGGGTTCGGGGGGTTTATGTATAGAGCGACAGATACCCGGGAGTGAGTTACACGCTGGAATCTAATCGAGGGGTTCGGGGGGTTTATATATAGAATAACAGATACCCGGGAGTGAGTTACAGGCTGGAATCTAATCGAGGGGTTCGGGGGGTTTATATTTTGAATAACAGATACCCCGGAGTGAGTTACAGGCTGGAATTTAATCGAGGGGTTTGGGGGGTTTATATATAGAATAACAGATACCCGGGAGTGAGTTACAGGCTGGAATCTAATCGAGGGGTTCGGGGGGTTTATATATAGAGCAACAGATACCCGGGAGTGAGTTACAGGCTGGAATCTAATCGAGGGGTTCGGGGGGTTTATATTTCGAATAACAGATACCCCGGAGTGAGTTACAGGCTGGAATTTAATCGAGGGGTTTGGGGGGTTTATATCTAGAATAACAGATACCCGGGAGTGAGTTAAAGGCTGGAATCTAATCGAGGGGTTCTGTGGGTTTATATATAGAATAACAGATACCCGGGAGTGAGTTAAAGGCTGGAATCTAATCGAGGGGTTCGGGGGGTTGATATATAGAATAACAGATACCCAGGAGTGAGTTACAGGCTGGAATCTAATCGAGGTGTTCGGGGGTTTATGTATAGAATAACAGATACCCGGGAGTGAGTTACAGGCTGAAATCTAATCGAGGGGTTCGGGGGGTTTATATATAGAATAACAGATACCCGGGAGTGAGTTACAGGCTGGAATCTAATCGAGGGGTTCGGGGGGTTTATATCTAAAATAACAGAAACCCGGGAGTGAGTTGCAGGCTGGATCTAATCGAGGGGTTCGAGGGGTTTATATATAGAATAACAGATACCCGGGAGTGAGTTACAGGCTGGAATCTAATCGAGGAGTTCGAGGGGGTTTATATATAGAACAATAGATACCCGGGAGTGAGTTGCACGCTGGAATCTAATCGTGGGGTTCAGGGGAGTTTATATATAGAATAACAGACACCTGGGAGAGAGTTACAGGCTGGAATCTAATCGAGGTGTTCGGGGGGTTTATATATAGAATAACAGATACCCGGGAGTGAGTTACAGGCTGGAATCTAACCGAGGGGTTCGGGGGGTTTATATCTACAATAACAGATACCCGGGAGTGAGTTACAGGCTGGAATCTAATCGAGGTGTTCGGGGGTTTATGTATAGCATAACAGATACCCGGGAGTGAGTTACAGGCTGGAATCTAATCGAGGGGTTCGGGGGGTTTATATATAGAATAACAGATACCCGGGAGTGAGTTACAGGCTGGAATCTAATCGAGGGGTTCGGGGGGTTTATATATAAAATAACAGAAACCCGGGAGTGAGTTGCAGGCTGGATCTAATCGAGGGGTTCGAGGGGTTTATATATAGAATAACAGATACCCGGGAGTGAGTTGCACGCTGGAATCTAATCGTGGGGTTCAGGGGGGTTTATATATAGAATAACAGACACCTGGGAGAGAGTTACAGGCTGGAATCTAATCGAGGGGTTCTGGGGGTTTATATATAGAATAACAGATACCCGGGAGTGAGTTACAGGCTGGAATCTAATCGAGGGGTTCGGGGGGTTTATATATAGAATAACAGATACCCGGGAGTGAGTTACAGGCTGGAATCTACTCGAGGGGTTCATATATAGAATAACAGATACCCGGGAGTGAGTTACAGGCTGGAATCTAATCGTGGGGTTCGGAGGGTTTATATATAGAATAACAGACACCTGGGAGAGAGTTACAGGCTGGAATCTAATCAAGGGGTTCGGGGGGTTTATATATAGAATAACAGATACCCGGGAGTGAGTTACAGGCTGGAATCTAATCGAGGGGTTCAGTGGGTTTATTTTTAAAATAACAGATACGCGGGAGTGAGTTGCAGGTTGGAATCTAATCGAGGGGTTCGGGGAGTTTATATATAGAATAACAGATACCCGGGAGTGAGTTACAGGCTGGAATCTAATCGAGGGGTTCGGGGGGTTTATATATAGAATAACAGATACCCGGGAGTGAGTTACAGGCTGAAATCTAATCGAGGGGTTCGGGGGTGGTTTATATATAGAGCAACAGATACCCGGGAGTGAGTTACAGGCTGGAATCTAATCGAGGGGTTCGGGGGGTTTATATTTCGAATAACAGATACCCCGGAGTGAGTTACAGGTTGGTATCTAATCGAGGGGTTCGGGGCGTTTATATATAGAATAACAGATACCGGGAGTGAGTTACAGGCTGGAATCTAATCGAGGGGTTCGGGGGTTTATATATAGAATAACAGATACCCTGGAGTGAGTTTAATGCTGGAATTTAATCGAGGGGTTTGGGGGGTTTGTATATAGAATAACAGATACCGGGAGTGAGTTACAGGCTGGAATCTAATCGAGGGGTTCGGGGGTTTATATATAGAATAACAGATACCCTGGAGTGAGTTACAGGCTGGAATCTAATCGAGGGGTTTGGTGGGATTTATATATAGAATAACAGATACCCAGGAGTGAGTTAGAGGCTGGAATCTAATCGAGGGGTTCGGGGGGTTTATATATCGAATAACAGATACCCGGGAGTGAGTTACAGGCTGGAATCTAAGCGAGGGGTTGGGGGGGTTTATATATAGAATAACAGATTCCCGGGAGTGAGTTACAGGCTGGAATCTAAGCGAGGGGTTCGGGGGGTTTATATATAGAATAACAGATACCGGGAGTGAGTTACAGGCTGGAATCTAATCGAGAGGTTCGGGTGGGTTTATATATCGAATAACAGATACCCGGGAGTGAGTTACAGGCTGGAATCTAATCGAGGGGTTCGGGGGGTTTATATATAGAATAACAGATTCCCGGGAGTGAGTTACAGGCTGGAATCTAAGCGAGGGGTTCGGGGGGTTTATATATAGAATAACAGATTCCCGGGAGTGAGTTACAGGCTGGAATCTAATCGAGGGGTTCGGGATGTTTATATTTAGAATAACGGATACCTGGGAGTGAGTTACAGGCTGGAATCTAATCGAGGGGTTCGGGGGCTTTATATATAGAATAACAGATACCTGGGAGTGTGTTAGAGGCTGGAATCTAATCGAGGGCTTCGGTGGGTTTATATCTCGAGCAACAGATACCCGGGAGTTAGTTGCAGGCTGGAATCTAATCGAGGGGTTTGGAGGGTTTATATATAGAATAACAGATACCCGGGAGTGAGGTCCAGGCTGGAATCTAATCGAGGGGTTCGGGGTGTTTATATATACAATAACAGATACCCGGGAGTGAGTTACAGGCTGGAATCTAATCGAGGGGTTCGGGGGGTTTATATATACAATAACAGATACCCGGGAGTGAGTTACAGGCTGGAATCTAATCGAGGCGTTCGGGCGGTTTATATATAGAATAACAGATACCCGGGAGTGAGTTACAGACTGGAATCTAATCGAGGGGTTGGGGGGTTTATATTTAGAATAACAGATACTCGGGAGTGAGTTACAGGCTGGAATTTAATCGAGGAGTTCGGGGGGTTTATATATAGAATAACAGATACCCGGGAGTGAGTTACAGGCTGGAATCTAATCGAGGGGTTCGGGGGGTTTATATTTAGAATAACAGATACCCGGGAGTGAGTTACAGGCTGGAATCTAATCGAGGGGTTCGGTGGGTTTATATTTAGACTAACAGATACCCGGGAGTGAGTTACAGGCTGGAATCTAATCGAGCGGTTCGGGGGGTTTATATATAGAATAACAGATACCCGGGAGTGAGTTAGAGGCTGGAATCTAATCGAGGGGTTCGGGGGGTTTATATACAGAATAACAGATACCCGGGAGTGAGTTACAGGCTGCAATCTAATCGAGGGGTTCGGGGGGTTTATATATTGAATAACAGATACCCGGGAGTGAGTTACAGGCTGGAATCTAATCGAGGGGTTCGGGGTGTTTATATTTAGAATAACAGATACCTGGGAGTGTGTTACAGGCTGGAATCTAATCGAGGGGTTCGGTGGGTTTATGTATAGAGCAACAGATACCCGGGAGTGAGTTACAGGCTGGAATCTAATCGAGGGGTTCGGGGGGTTTATATATAGAATAACAGATACCCGGGAGTGAGTTACAGGCTGGAATCTAATCGAGGGGTTCGGGGGGTTTATATTTAGAATAACAGATACCCGGGAGTGAGTTACAGGTTGGTATCTAATCGAGGGATTGAGGGGGTTTATATATAGAATAACAGATACCCTGGAGTGAGTTACAGGCTGAAATCTAATCGATGGGCTCGAGGTGTTTATGTATAGAATAACAGATACCCGGGAGTGAGTTACAGGCTGGAATATAATCAAGGGGTTCGAGGGCTTTATATATAGAATAACAGATACCCGGGAGTGAGTTACAGGCTGGAATCTAATCGAGGGGTTCGGGGGTATTATATATACAATAACAAATACCCAGGAGTGAGTTACAGGCTGGAATCTAATCGAAGGGTTCGGGAGGTTTTATATATAGAATAACAGATACCCGGGAGTGAGTTGCAGGCTGGAATCTAATCTAGGGGTTCGGGGGGTTTATATTTAGAATAATAGATACCCGGGAGTGAGTTACAGGCTGGAATCTAAACGAGGGTTCGGGGAGTTTATATATAAAATAACAGATAACCGGGAGTGAGTTACAGGCTGTAATCTAATCGAAGGGTTCGGGAGGTTTTATATATAGAATAACAGATACCCGGGAGTGAGTTACAGGCTGGAATCTAATCTTGAGGTTCGGGGCTTTATATATAGAATAACAGATACCCGGGAGTGAGTTACAGGTTGGTATCTAATCGAGAGATTCAGGGGATTTATAGTTAGATTAACAGATGCCCTAGGAGTGAGTTTAAGCTGGAATTTAATCGAGGGGTTTGGGTAGTTTATATATAGGATAACAGATACACTGGAGTGAGTTACAGGCTGGAATCTAATCGAGGGGTTCAGTGGGTTTATATATAGAGCAACAGATACCCGGGAGTGAGTTACAGGCTGGAATCTAATCGAGGGGTTCGGGGGGTTTATATATAGAATAACAGATACCCGGGAGTGAGTTACAGGCTGGAATCTAATCGAGGGGTTCGGGTGGGTTATATATAGAATAACAGATACCCGGGAGTGAGTTACAGGCTGGAATCTAATCGAGGGGTTCGGGGGGTTTATATATAGAATAACAGATACCCGGGAGTGAGTTACAGGCTGGAATCTAATCGAGGGGTTCGGGGGGTTTATATTTAGAATAACAGATACCCGGGAGTGAGTTACAGGTTGGTATCTAATCGAGGGATTGAGGGGGTTTATATATAGAATAACAGATACCCTGGAGTGAGTTACAGGCTGAAATCTAATCGATGGGCTCGAGGTGTTTATGTATAGAATAACAGATACCCGGGAGTGAGTTACAGGCTGGAATATAATCAAGGGGTTCGAGGGCTTTATATATAGAATAACAGATACCCGGGAGTGAGTTACAGGCTGGAATCTAATCGAGGGGTTCGGGGGTATTATATATACAATAACAAATACCCAGGAGTGAGTTACAGGCTGGAATCTAATCGAAGGGTTCGGGAGGTTTTATATATAGAATAACAGATACCCGGGAGTGAGTTGCAGGCTGGAATCTAATCTAGGGGTTCGGGGGGTTTATATTTAGAATAATAGATACCCGGGAGTGAGTTACAGGCTGGAATCTAAACGAGGGGTTCGGGGAGTTTATATATAAAATAACAGATAACCGGGAGTGAGTTACAGGCTGTAATCTAATCGAAGGGTTCGGGAGGTTTTATATATAGAATAACAGATACCCGGGAGTGAGTTACAGGCTGGAATCTAATCTTGAGGTTCGGGGCTTTATATATAGAATAACAGATACCCGGGAGTGAGTTACAGGTTGGTATCTAATCGAGAGATTCAGGGGATTTATAGTTAGATTAACAGATGCCCTAGGAGTGAGTTTAAGCTGGAATTTAATCGAGGGGTTTGGGTAGTTTATATATAGGATAACAGATACACTGGAGTGAGTTACAGGCTGGAATCTAATCGAGGGGTTCGGTGGGTTTATATATAGAGCAACAGATACCCGGGAGTGAGTTACAGGCTGGAATCTAATCGAGGGGTTCGGGGGGTTTATATATAGAATAACAGATACCCGGGAGTGAGTTACAGGCTGGAATCTAATCGAGGGGTTCGGGGTGGGTTATATATAGAATAACAGATACCCGGGAGTGAGTTACAGGCTGGAATCTAATCGAGGGGTTCCGGGGGTTTATATATAGAATAACAGATACCCGGGAGTGAGTTACAGGTTGGTATCTAATCGAGGGATTGAGTGGGTTTATATATCGAATAACAGATACCCTGGAGTGAGTTTAAGGCTGGAATTTAATCGAGGGGTTTGGGGGGTTTATATATAGATTAACAGATACCCTGGAGTGAGTTACAGGCTGGAATCTAATCGAGGGGTTCGGGGTGTTTATATATACAATAACAGATACCCGGGAGTGAGTTACAGGCTGGAATCGAATCGAGGCATTCGGGCGGTTTATATATAGAATAATAGATACCCGGGAGTGAGTTACAGGCTGGAATCTAATCGTGGGCTTCGGGGGGTTTATATATAGAATAACAGATACCCGGGAGTGAGTTAGAGGCTGGAATCTAATCGAGGGGTTCGGGGGGTTTATATATAGAATAACAGATACCCGGGCGTGAGTTACAGGCTGGAATCTAATCGAGGGGTTCGGGGGTTTAAATCTAGAATAACAGATACCCGGGAGTGAGTTACAGGCTGGAATCTAATCGAGGGGTTCGGAGGGGTTGTATATAGAATAACAGATACCCGGGAGTGAGTTACAGGCTGGAATTTAATCGGGGAGTTCGGGGGGGTTTATATATAGAATAACAGATACCCGGGAGTGAGTTACAGACTGGAATCTAATCGAGGGGTTCGGGGGTTTATATATAGAATAACAGATACCCGGGAGAGAGTTACAGGCTGGAATCTAATCGAGGAGTTCGGGGGGATTAAATATAGAATAACAGACACCTGGTAGTGAGTTACAGGCTGGAATCTAATCGAGGGGTTCGGGGGGTTTATATGTAGAATAACAGATACCCGGGAGTGAGTTACAGGCTGGAATCTAATCGAGGGTTTCGGGGGTTTATACAAAGAATAACAGATATCCGGGAGTGAGATGCAGGCTGGAATTTAATCGAGGGGTTTGGGGGGTTTATATATAGAATAACAGATACCCTGGAGTGAGTTACAGGCTGGAATCGAATCGAGCGGTTCGGGGGGTTTATTTATAGAATAACAGATACCCGGGAGTGAGTTGCAGTCTGGAATCTAATCGAGGGGTTTGGTGGGATTTATATATAGAATAACAGATACCCGGGGGTGAGTTAGAGGCTGGAATCTAATCGAGGGGTTCGGGGGGTTTATATATAGAATAACAGATACCCGGGAGTGAGTTACAGGCTGGAATCTAATCGAGGGGTTCGGGGGGTTTATATTTAGAATAACAGATACCCGGTAGTGAGTTACAGGCTGGAATCTAAACGAGTGGTTCGGGGGGGTTTATATATAGAATAACAGATTCCCGGGAGTGAGTTACAGGCTGGAATCTAATCAAGGGGTTCGGGATGTTTATATTTAGAATAACGGATACCTGGGAGTGAGTTACAGGCTGGAATCTAAACGAGGGGTTCGGGGGTTTATATATAGAATAACAGATACCCGGGAGTGAGTTACAGGCTGGAATCTAATCGAGGGGTTCGGGGGCTTTATATATCGAATAACAGATACCTGGGTGTGTGTTACAGGCTGGAATCTAATCGAGGGGTTCGGTGGGTTTATATATAGAATAACAGATACCCGGGAGTGAGTTACAGGCTGGAATCTAATCGAGGGGTTCGGTGGGTTTATATATAGAGCAACAGATACCCAGGAGTTAGTTACAGGCTGGAATCTAATCGAGGAGTTTGGAGGGTTTATATATAGAATAACAGATACCCGGGAGTGAGTTACAGGCTGGAATCTAATCGAGGGGTTCGGTGGGTTTATATATAGAGCAACAGATACCCGTGAGTCAGTTACAGGCTGGAATCTAATCGAGGGGTTTGGAGGGTTTATATATTGAATAACAGATACCCGGGAGTGAGTTTCAGGCTGGAATCTAATCGAGGGGTTCGGGGTGTTTATATATACAATAACAGATACCCGGGAGTGAGTTACAGGCTGGAATCTAATCGAGGGGTTCGGGGGGTTTATATATACAATAACAGATACCCGGGAGTGAGTTACAGGCTGGAATCTAATCGAGGCGTTCGGGCGGTTTATATATAGAATAACAGATACCCGGGAGTGAGTTACAGGCTGGAATCTAATCGAGGGGTTCGGGGGGTTTATATTTAGAATAACAGATACCCGGGAGTGAGTTACAGGCTGGAATCTAATCGAGGGGTTCGGTGGGTTTATATTTGGAATAACAGATACCCTGGAGTGAGTTACAGGCTGGAATCTAATCGAGGGGTTCGGGGGGGGGTTAATATATAGAATAACAGATACCCGGGAGTGAGTTAGAGGCTGGAATTTAATCGAGGGGTTCGGGGGGGTTATATACAGAATAACAGATACCCGGGAGTGAGTTGCAGGCTGGAATCTAATCGAGGGGTTCGGGGGTTTATATTTAGAATAACAGATACCCGGGAGTGAGTTACAGGCTGGAATCTAATCGAGGGGTTCGGTGGGTTTATGTATAGAGCAACAGATACCCGGGAGTGAGTTACAGGCTGGAATCTAATGGAGGGGTTCGGGGGGTTTATATTTAGAATAACAGATACCCGGGAGTGAGTTACAGGCTGGAATCTAATCGAGGGGTTCGGGGGGTTTATATATTGAATAACAGATACCCGGGAGTGAGTTACAGGCTGGAATCTAATCGAGGGGTTTGGTGGGATTTATATATAGAATAACAGATACCCGGGAGTGAGTTACAGACTGGAATCTAATCGAGGGGTTTGGTGGGATTTATATATAGAATAACAGATACCCGTGATTGAGTTACAGGCTGGAATCTAATCGAGGGGTTTGGTGGGATTTATATATAGAATAACAGATACCCGTGATTGAGTTACAGGCTGGAATCTAATCGAGGGGTTTGGTGGGATTTATATATCGAATAACAGATACCCGGGAGTGAGTTACAGACTGGAATCTAATCGAGGGGTTCGGTGGGATTATATATAGAATAACAGATACCCGGGAGTGAGTTACAGGCTGGAATCTAATCGAGGTGTTCGGGGGCTTTATATATAGAATAACAGATAGCCGGGAGTTTGTTACAGGCTGGAATCTAATCGAGTGGTTCGGTGGGTTTATATATAGAATAACAGATACCCGGGAGTTAGTTACAGGCTGGAATCTAATCGAGTGGTTTCGAGAGTTTATATATTGAATAACAGATACCCGGGAGTGAGTTACAGGCTGGAATCAAATCGAGGAGTTCGGGGTGTTTATATATACAATAACAGATACCCGGGAGTGAGTTACAGGCTGGAATCTAATCGAGGGGTTCGGGGGGTTTATATATGCAATAACAGATACCCGGGAGTGAGTTACAGGCTGGAATCTAATCGAGGAGTTCGGGGGGTTTATATCTAGAATAATAGATACCCGGGAGTGAGTTACAGGCTGGAATCTAATCGAGGGGTTCGGGGGTTTATATTTAGAATAACAGATACCCGGGAGTGAGTTACAGGCTGGAATCTAATCGAGGGGTTCGGTGGGTTTATATTTAGAATAACAGATACCCGGGAGTGAGTTACAGGCTGGAATCTAATCGAGGGGTTCGGGGGGGTTTATATATAGAATAACAGATACCCGGGAGTGAGTTACAGGCTGGAATCTAATCGATGGGGTTCGGGGGGTTTATATATTGAATAACAGATACCCGGGAGTGAGTTACAGGCTGGAATCTAATCGAGGGGTTCGGGGGCTTTATATTTAGAATAACAGATACCCGGGAGTGAGTTACAGGCTGGAATCTAATCGAGGGGTTCGGGGGCTTTATCTATAGAATAACAGATACCTGGGAGTGTGTTACAGGCTGGAATCTAATCGAGGGGTTCGGGGGGTTTATATATAGAGCAACAGATACCCGGGAGTGAGTTACAGGCTGGAATCTAATCGATGGGTTTGGTGGGATTTATATATAGAATAACAGATACCCGGGATTGAGTTACAGGCTGGAATCTAATCGAGGGGTTCGGGGTGTTTATATATACAATAACAGATACCCGGGAGTGAGTTACAGGCTGGAATCTAATCGAGGGGTTCGGGGCGTTTATATATAGAATAACAGATACCCGGGAGTGTGTTACAGGCTGGAATCTAATCGAGGGGTTCGGTGGGTTTATATATAGAATAACAGATACCCGGGAGTGAGTTACAGGCTGGAATCTAATCGAGGGGTTCAGGGGCTTTATATATAGAATAACAGATACCCGGGAGTGTGTTACAGGCTGGAATCTAATCGAGGGGTTCGGTGGGTTTATATATAGAGCAACAGATACCCGGGAGTTAGTTACAGGCTAGAATCTAATCGAGTGGTTTCGAGAGTTTATATATTGAATAACAGATACCCGGGAGTGAGTTACAGGCTGGAATCTAATCGAGGGGTTCGGGGTGTTTATATATACAATAACAGATACCCGGGAGTGAGTTACAGGCTGGAATCTAATCGAGTGGGTTCGGGGGGTTTATATATGCAATAACAGATACCCGGGAGTGAGTTACAGGCTGGAATCTAATCGAGGAGTTCGGGGGGTTTATATCTAGAATAATAGATACCCGGGAGTGAGTTACAGGCTGGAATCTAATCGAGGGGTTCGGGGGTTTATATTTAGAATAACAGATACCCGGGAGTGAGTTACAGGCTGGAATCTAATCGAGGGGTTCGGTGGGTTTATATTTAGAATAACAGATACCCGGGAGTGAGTTACAGGCTGGAATCTAATCGAGGGGTTCGGGGGGGTTTATATATAGAATAACAGATACCCGGGAGTGAGTTACAGGCTGGAATCTAATCGAGGGGTTCGGGGGGTTTATATATTGAATAACAGATACCCGGGAGTGAGTTACAGGCTGGAATCTAATCGAGGGGTTCGGGGGGTTTATATTTAGAATAACAGATACCCGGGAGTGAGTTACAGGCTGGAATCTAATCGAGGGGTTCGGGGGCTTTATCTATACAATAACAGATACCTGGGAGTGTGTTACAGGCTGGAATCTAATCGAGGGGTTCGGGGGGTTTATATATAGAGCAACAGATACCCGGGAGTGAGTTACATGCTGGAATCTAATCGAGGGGTTCGGGGGGTTTATATTTAGAATAACAGATACCCGGGAGTGAGTTACAGGCTGGAATCTAATCGAGGGGTTCGGTGGGTTTATATTTAGAATAACAGATACCCGGGAGTGAGTTACAGGCTGGAATCTAATCGAGGGATTCGGGGAGGTTTATATATAGAATAACTGATACCCGGGAGTGAGTTACAGGCTGGAATCTAATCGAGGGGTTCGGGGGGTTTATATATAGAATAACAGATACCCGAGAGAGAGTTACATGCTGGAATCTAATCGAGGTGCTTGGGGGGTTTAAATATAGAATAACATACACCCGGGAGAGAGTTACAGGCTGGAATCTAATCGAGAGGTTCAGGGGGTTTATATATAGAATAACAGATACCTGGGAGTGAGTTACAGGTTGGAATCTAATCGAGGGGTTCGGGATGTTTATATTTAGAATAACGGATACCTGGGAGTGAGTTACAGGCTGGAATCTAATCGAGGGGTTCGGGGGGGTTATATTTAGAATAACAGATACCTGGGAGTGTGTTACAGGCTGGAATCTAATCGAGGGGTTCGGTGGGTTTATGTATAGAGCAACAGATACCCGGGAGTGAGTTACAGGCTGGAATCTAATCGAGGGGTTCGGGGGCTTTATCTATAGAATAACAGATACCTGGGAGTGTGTTACAGGCTGGAATCTAATCGAGGGGTTCGGTGGGTTTATGTATAGAGCAACAGATACCCGGGAGTGAGTTACAGGCTGGAATCTAATCGAGGGGTTCGGGGGGTTTATATATAGAATAACAGATACCCGGGAGTGAGTTACAGGCTGGAATCTAATCGAGGGGTTCGGGGGGTTTATATTTAGAATAACAGATACCCGGGAGTGAGTTGCAGTCTGGAATCTAATCGAGGGGTTCGGGGGGTTTATATTTAGAATAACAGATACCCGGGAGTGAGTTACAGGCTGGAATCTAATCGAGGGGTTCGGGGAGGTTTATATGTAGAATAACTGATACCCGGGAGTGAGTTACAGGCTGGAATCTAATCGTGGGGTTCGGGGGGTTTATATATAGAATAACAGATACCCGAGAGAGAGTTACATGCTGGAATCTAATCGAGGTGTTTGGGGGGTTTAAATATAGAATAACATACACCCGGGAGAGAGTTACAGGCTGGAATCTAATCGAGGGGTTCAGGGGGTTTATGTATAGAATAACAGATACCTGGGAGTGAATTGCAGGCTGGAATCTAATCGAGGGGTTCAGGGGGTTTATGTATAGAATAACAGATACCCGGGAGTGAGTTACAGGCTGGAATCTAATCGAGGGGTTCGGGATGTTTATATTTAGAATAACGGATACCTGGGAGTGAGTTACAGGCTGGAATCTAATCGAGGGGTTCGGGGGCTTTATATATAGAATAACAGATACCCGGGAGTGAGTTGCAGGCTGGAATCTAATCGAGGGGTTCGGGGTGTTTATATATACAATAACAGATACCCGGGAGTGAGTTACAGGCTGGAATCTAATCGAGGGGTTCGGGGGGTTTATATATACAATAACAGATACCCGGGAGTGAGTTACAGGCTGGAATCTAATCGAGGCGTTCGGGCGGTTTATATATAGAATAACAGATACCCGGGAGTGAGTTACAGGCTGGAATCTAATCGAGGGGTTCGGGGGGTTTATATTTAGAATAACAGATACCCGGGAGTGAGTTACAGGCTGGAATTTAATCGAGGAGTTCGGGGGGTTTATATATAGAATAACAGATACCCGGGAGTGAATTACAGGCTGGAATCTAATCGAGGGGTTCGGGGGGTTTATATTTAGAATAACAGATACCCGGGAGTGAGTTACAGGCTGGAATCTAATCGAGGGGTTCGGTGGGTTTATATTTAGACTAACAGATACCCGGGAGTGAGTTACAGGCTGGAATCTAATCGAGCGGTTCGGGGGGTTTATATATAGAATAACAAATACCCGGGAGTGAGTTAGAGGCTGGAATCTAATCGATGGGTTCGGGGGGTTTATATACAGAATAACAGATACCCGGGAGTGAGTTACAGGCTGCAATCTAATCGAGGGGTTCGGGGGGTTTATATATTGAATAACAGATACCCGGGAGTGAGTTACAGGCTGGAATCTAATCGAGGGGTTCGGGGGGTTTATATTTAGAATAACAGATACCCGGGAGTGAGTTACAGGCTGGAATCTAATCGAGGGGTTCGGGGGCTTTATATATAGAATAACAGATACCTGGGAGTGTGTTACAGGCTGGAATCTAATCGAGGGGTTCGGTGGGTTTATGTATAGAGCAACAGATACCCGGGAGTGAGTTACAGGCTGGAATCTAATCGAGGGGTTCGGGGGGTTTATATATAGAATAACAGATACCCGGGAGTGAGTTACAGGCTGGAATCTAATCGAGGGGTTCGGGGGGTTTATATTTAGAATAACAGATACCCGGGAGTGAGTTACAGGTTGGTATCTAATCGAGGGATTGAGGGGGTTTATATATAGAATAACAGATACCCTGGAGTGAGTTACAGGCTGAAATCTAATCGATGGGCTCGAGGTGTTTATGTATAGAATAACAGATACCCGGGAGTGAGTTACAGGCTGGAATATAATCAAGGGGTTCGAGGGCTTTATATATAGAATAACAGATACCCGGGAGTGAGTTACAGGCTGGAATCTAATCGAGGGGTTCGGGGGTATTATATATACAATAACAAATACCCAGGAGTGAGTTACAGGCTGGAATCTAATCGAAGGGTTCGGGAGGTTTTATATATAGAATAACAGATACCCGGGAGTGAGTTGCAGGCTGGAATCTAATCTAGGGGTTCGGGGGGTTTATATTTAGAATAACAGATACCCGGGAGTGAGTTACAGGCTGGAATCTAATCGAGGGGTTCGGGGGGTTTATATATAGAATAACAGATACCTGGGAGTGAGTTACAGGCTGGAATCTAAACGAGGGGTTCGGGGAGTTTATATATAAAATAACAGATAACCGGGAGTGAGTTACAGGCTGTAATCTAATCGAAGGGTTCGGGAGGTTTTATATATAGAATAACAGATACCCGGGAGTGAGTTACAGGCTGGAATCTAATCTTGAGGTTCGGGGCTTTATATATAGAATAACAGATACCCGGGAGTGAGTTACAGGTTGGTATCTAATCGAGAGATTCAGGGGATTTATAGTTAGATTAACAGATGCCCTAGGAGTGAGTTTAAGCTGGAATTTAATCGAGGGGTTTGGGTAGTTTATATATAGGATAACAGATACACTGGAGTGAGTTACAGGCTGGAATCTAATCGAGGGGTTCGGTGGGTTTATATATAGAGCAACAGATACCCGGGAGTGAGTTACAGGCTGGAATCTAATCGAGGGGTTCGGGGGGTTTATATATAGAATAACAGATACCCGGGAGTGAGTTACAGGCTGGAATCTAATCGAGGGGTTCGGGGTGGGTTATATATAGAATAACAGATACCCTGGAGTGAGTTACAGGCTGGAATCTAATCGAGGGGTTCGGGGTGTTTATATATACAATAACAGATACGCGGGAGTGAGTTACAGGCTGGAATCGAATCGAGGCATTCGGGCGGTTTATATATAGAATAATAGATACCCGGGAGTGAGTTGCAGGCTGGAATCTAATCGTGGGCTTCGGGGGGTTTATATATAGAATAACAGATACCCGGGAGTGAGTTAGAGGCTGGAATCTAATCGAGGGGTACGGGGGGTTTATATATAGAATAACAGATACCCGGGCGTGAGTTACAGGCTGGAATCTAATCGAGGGGTTCGGGGGTTTAAATCTAGAATAACAGATACCCGGGAGTGAGTTACAGGCTGGAATCTAATCGAGGGGTTCGGAGGGGTTGTATATAGAATAACAGATACCCGGGAGTGAGTTACAGGCTGGAATTTAATCGGGGAGTTCGGGGGGGTTTATATATAGAATAACAGATACCCGGGAGTGAGTTACAGACTGGAATCTAATCGAGGGGTTCGGGGGTTTATATATAGAATAACAGATACCCGGGAGAGAGTTACAGGCTGGAATCTAATCGAGGAGTTCGGGGGGATTAAATATAGAATAACAGACACCTGGTAGTGAGTTACAGGCTGGAATCTAATCGAGGGGTTCGGGGGGTTTATATGTAGAATAACAGATACCCGGGAGTGAGTTACAGGCTGGAATCTAATCGAGGGTTTCGGGGGGTTTATATATAGAATAACAGAAACCCGGGAGTGAGTTACAGGCTGGAATCTAATCGAGGGTTTCGGGGGTTTATACAAAGAATAACAGATATCCGGGAGTGAGTTACAGGCTGGAATCTAATCGAGGGTTTCGGGGGGTTTATATATAGAATAACAGAAACCCGGGAGTGAGTTACAGGCTGGAATCGAATCGAGCGGTTCGGGGGGTTTATTTATAGAATAACAGATACCCGGGAGTGAGTTGCAGTCTGGAATCTCATCGAGGGGTTTGGTGGGATTTATATATAGAATAACAGATACCCGGGGGTGAGTTAGAGGCTGGAATCTAATCGAGGGGTTCGGTGGGTTTATATATAGAATAACAGATACCCGGGAGTGAGTTACAGGCTGGAATCTAATCGAGGGGTTCGGGGGGTTTATATTTAGAATAACAGATACCCGGGAGTGAGTTACAGGCTGGAATCTAATCGAGGGGTTCGGGGGGTTTATATATAGAATAACAGATACCCGGGAGTGCGTTACAGGCTGGAATCTAATCGAGGGGTTCGGGATGTTTATATTTAGAATAACGGATACCTGGGAGTGAGTTACAGGCTGGAATCTAAACGAGGGGTTCGGGGGTTTATATATAGAATAACAGATACCCGGGAGTGAGTTACAGGCTGGAATCTAATCGAGGGGTTCGGGGGCTTTATATATCGAATAACAGATACCTGGGTGTGTGTTACAGGCTGGAATCTAATCGAGGGGTTCGGTGGGTTTATATATAGAATAACAGATACCCGGGAGTGAGTTACAGGCTGGAATCTAATCGAGGGGTTCGGTGGGTTTATATATAGAGCAACAGATACCCAGGAGTTAGTTACAGGCTGGAATCTAATCGAGGGGTTTGGAGGGTTTATATATAGAATAACAGATACCCGGGAGTGAGTTACAGGCTGGAATCTAATCGAGGGGTTCGGGGGCTTTATATATAGAATAACAGATACCTGGAAGTGTGTTACAGGCTGGAATCTACTCGAGGGGTTCGGGGTGTTTATATATACAATAACAGATACCCGGGAGTGAGTTACAGGCTGGAATCTAATCGAGGGGTTCGGGGGGTTTATATATACAATAACAGATACCCGGGAGTGAGTTACAGGCTGGAATCTAATCGAGGCGTTCGGGCGGTTTATATATAGAATAACAGATACCCGGGAGTGAGTTACAGGCTGGAATCTAATCGAGGGGTTCGGGGGGTTTATATTTAGAATAACAGATACCCGGGAGTGATTACAGGCTGGAATCTAATCGAGGAGTTCGGGAGGTTTATATATAGAATAACAGATACCCGGGAGTGAGTTACAGGCTGGAATCTAATCGAGGGGTTCGGGGGGTTTATATTTAGAATAACAGATACCCGGGAGTGAGTTACAGGCTGGAATCTAATCGAGGGGTTCGGTGGGTTTATATTTGGAATAACAGATACCCGGGAGTGAGTTACAGGCTGGAATCTAATCGAGGGGTTCGGGGGGGGGGTTAATATATAGAATAACAGATACCCGGGAGTGAGTTAGAGGCTGGAATTTAATCGAGGGGTTCGGTGGGTTTATGTATAGAGCAACAGATACCCGGGAGTGAGTTACAGGCTGGAATCTAATGGAGGGGTTCGGGGGGTTTATATTTAGAATAACAGATACCCGGGAGTGAGTTACAGGCTGGAATCTAATCGAGGGGTTCGGGGGGTTTATATATTGAATAACAGATACCCGGGAGTGAGTTACAGGCTGGAATCTAATCGAGGGGTTTGGTGGGAAATATATATAGAATAACAGATACCCGTGATTGAGTTACAGGCTGGAATCTAATCGAGGGGTTTGGTGGGATTTATATATAGAATAACAGATACCCGTGATTGAGTTACAGGCTGGAATCTAATCGAGGGGTTTGGTGGGATTTATATATCGAATAACAGATACCCGGGAGTGAGTTACAGACTGGAATCTAATCGAGGGGTTCGGTGGGTTTATATATAGAATAACAGATACCCGGGAGTGAGTTACAGGCTGGAATCTAATCGAGGGGTTCGGGGGCTTTATATATAGAATAACAGATAGCCGGGAGTGTGTTACAGGCTGGAATCTAATCGAGGGGTTCGGTGGGTTTATATATACAATAACAGTTACCCGGGAGTGAGTTACAGGCTGGAATCTAATCGAGGGGTTCGGGGGGTTTATATATAGAATAACAGATACCCGGGAGTGAGTTACAGGCTGGAATCAAATCGAGGGGTTCGGGGTGTTTATATATAGAATAACAGATACCCGGGAGTGAGTTACAGGCTGGAATCTAATCGAGGGGTTCGGGGGGTTTATATATGCAATAACAGATACCCGGGAGTGAGTTCCAGGCTGGAATCTAATCGAGGAGTTCGGGGGGTTTATATCTAGAATAATAGATACCCGGGAGTGAGTTACAGGCTGGAATCTAATCGAGGGGTTCGGTGGGTTTATATTTAGAATAACAGATACCCGGGAGTGAGTTACAGGCTGGAATCTAATCGATGGGGTTCGGGGGGTTTATATATTGAATAACAGATACCCGGGAGTGAGTTACAGGCTGGAATCTAATCGAGGGGTTCGGGGGTTTATATTTAGAATAACAGATACCCGGGAGTGAGTTACAGGCTGGAATCTAATCGAGGGGTTCGGGGGTTTATATTTAGAATAACAGATACCCGGGAGTGAGTTACAGGCTGGAATCTAATCGATGGGGTTCGGGGGGTTTATATTTAGAATAACAGATATCCGGGAGTGAGTTACAGGCTGGAATCTAATCGAGGGGTTCGGGGGTTTATATTTAGAATAACAGATACCCGGGAGTGAGTTACAGGCTGGAATCTAATCGAGGGGTTCGGTGGGTTTATATTTAGAATAACAGATACCCGGGAGTGAGTTACAGGCTGGAATCTAATCGATGGGGTTCGGGGGGTTTATATATTGAATAACAGATACCCGGGAGTGAGTTACAGGCTGGAATCTAATCGAGGGGTTCGGGGGGTTTATATTTAGAATAACAGATACCCGGGAGTGAGTTACAGGTGGAATCTAATCGAGGGGTTCGGGGGCTTTATCTATAGAATAACAGATACCTGGGAGTGTGTTACAGGCTGGAATCTAATCGAGGGGTTCGGGGGGTTTATATATAGAGCAACAGATACCCGGGAGTGAGTTACAGGCTGGAATCTAATCGAGGGGTTTGGTGGGATTTATATATAGAATAACAGATACCCGGGATTGAGTTACAGGCTGGAATCTAATCGAGGGGTTCGGGGTGTTTATATATACAATAACAGATACCCGGGAGTGAGTTACAGGCTGGAATCTAATCGAGGGGTTCGGGGGGTTTATATATAGAATAACAGATACCCGGGAGTGTGTTACAGGCTGGAATCTAATCGAGGGGTTCGGTGGGTTTATATATAGAATAACAGATACCCGGGAGTGAGTTACAGGCTGGAATCTAATCGAGGGGTTCGGGGGCTTTATATATAGAATAACAGATACCCGGGAGTGTGTTACAGGCTGGAATCTAATCGAGGGGTTCGGGGTGTTTATATATACAATAACATATACCCGGGAGTGAGTTACAGGCTGGAATCTAAGCGAGTGGGTTCGGGGGGTTTATATATGCAATAACAGATACCCGGGAGTGAGTTACAGGCTGGAATCTAATCGAGGAGTTCGGGGGGTTTATATCTAGAATAATAGATACCCGGGAGTGAGTTACAGGCTGGAATCTAATCGAGGGGTTCGGTGGGTTTATATTTAGAATAACAGATACCCGGGAGTGAGTTACAGGCTGGAATCTAATCGAGGGGTTCGGGGGGGTTTATATATAGAATAACAGATACCCGGGAGTGAGTTACAGGCTGGAATCTAATCGAGGGGTTCGGGGGGTTTATATATTGAATAACAGATACCCGGGAGTGAGTTACAGGCTGGAATCTAATCGAGGGGTTCGGGGGGTTTATATTTAGAATAACAGATACCCGGGAGTGAGTTACAGGCTGGAATCTAATCGAGGGGTTCGGGGGCTTTATCTATAGAATAACAGATACCTGGGAGTGTGTTACAGGCTGGAATCTAATCGAGGGGTTCGGGGGGTTTATATATAGAGCAACAGATACCCGGGAGTGAGTTACATGCTGGAATCTAATCGAGGTGCTTGGGGGGTTTAAATATAGAATAACATACACCCGGGAGAGAGTTACAGGCTGGAATCTAATCGAGAGGTTCAGGGGGTTTATATATAGAATAACAGATACCTGGGAGTGAGTTACAGGTTGGAATCTAATCGAGGGGTTCGGGATGTTTATATTTAGAATAACGGATACCTGGGAGTGAGTTACAGGCTGGAATCTAATCGAGGGGTTCGGGGGGTTTATATTTAGAATAACAGATACCCTGGAGTGAGTTTAAGGCTGGAATTTAATCGAGGGGTTTGGGGGGTTTATGTATAAAATAACAGATACCCGGGAGTGAGTTGCAGTCTGGAATCTAATCGAGGGGTTTGGTGGGATTTATATATAGAATAACAGATACCTGGGAGTGTGTTACAGGCTGGAATCTAATCGAGGGGTTCGGGGGGTTTATATTTAGAATAACAGATACCCGGGAGTGAGTTACAGGCTGGAATCTAATCGAGGGGTTCGGGGGCTTTATCTATAGAATAACAGATACCTGGAAGTGTGTTACAGGCTGGAATCTAATCGAGGGGTTCGGTGGGTTTATGTATAGAGCAACAGATACCCGGGAGTGAGTTACAGGCTGGAATCTAATCGAGGGGTTCGGGGGGTTTATATATAGAATAACAGATACCCGGGAGTGAGTTACAGGCTGGAATCTCATCGAGGGGTTCGGGGGGTTTATATTTAGAATAACAGATACCCGGGAGTGAGTTGCAGTCTGGAATCTAATCGAGGGGTTCGGGGGGTTTATATTTAGAATAACAGATACCCGGGAGTGAGTTACAGGCTGGAATCTAATCGAGGGGTTCGGGGAGGTTTATATGTAGAATAACTGATACCCGGGAGTGAGTTACAGGCTGGAATCTAATCGTGGGGTTCGGGGGGTTTATATATAGAATAACAGATACCCGAGAGAGAGTTACATGCTGGAATCTAATTGAGGTGTTTGGGGGGTTTAAATATAGAATAACATACACCCGGGAGAGAGTTACAGGCTGGAATCTAATCGAGGGGTTCAGGGGGTTTATGTATAGAATAACAGATACCTGGGAGTGAATTGCAGGCTGGAATCTAATCGAGGGGTTCAGGGGGTTTATGTATAGAATAACAGATACCTGGGAGTGAGTTACAGGCTGGAATCTAATCGAGGGGTTCGGGATGTTTATATTTAGAATAACGGATACCTGGGAGTGAGTTACAGGCAGGAATCTAATCGAGGGGTTCGGGGGGATTATATATAGAATAACAGATACCCGGGAGTGAGTTACAGGCTGGAATCTAATCGAGGGGTTCGGGGGCATTTTATATAGAATAACAGATACCTGGGAGTGTGTTACAGGCTGGAATCTAATCGAGGGGTTCGGGGGGTTTATATTTAGAATAACAGATACCCTGGAGTGAGTTTACGGCTGGAATTTAATCGAGGGGTTTGGGGGGTTTATGTATAAAATAACAGATACCCGGGAGTGAGTTGCAGTCTGGAATCTAATCGAGGGGTTTGGTGGGATTTATATATAGAATAACAGATGCCCGGGAGTGAGTTACAGGCTGGAATCTAATCGAGGGGTTCGGGGGTTTATATTTCGAATAACAGATACCCGAGAGAGAGTTACATGCTGGAATCCATTCGAGGTGTTTGGGGGGTTTAAATATAGAATAACAGACATCCGGGAGAGAGTTACAGGCTGGAATCTAATCGAGGGGTTCAGGGGGTTTATATATAGAATAACAGATACCCGGGAGTGAGTTACAGGCTGGAATCTAATCGAGGGGTTCGGGATGTTTATATTTAGAATAACGGATACCTGGGAGTGAGTTACAGGCTGGAATCTAATCGAGGGGTTCGGGGGGTTTATATATAGAGCAACAGATACCCGGGAGTGAGTTACAGGCTGGAATCTAATTGAGGGGTTTGGTGGGTTTATATATAGAATAACAGATACCCGGGAGTGAGTTACAGGCTGGAATCTAATCGAGGGGTTCGGGGGGTTTATATATAGAGCAACAGATACCCGGGAGTGAGTTACAGGCTGGAATCTAATTGAGGGGTTTGGTGGGTTTATATATAGAATAACAGATACCCGGGAGTGAGTTACAGGCTGGAATCTAATCGAGGGGTTTGGGGGGTTTATCTTTACAATAACAGATACCCGGGAGTGAGTTACAGGCTGGAATCTAATCGAGGGGTTCGGGGGGTTTTTATTTAGAATAACAGATACCTGGGAGTGAGTTACAGGCTGGAATCTAATCGAGAGGTTCGGGGGGTTTATATTTAGAATAACAGATACCTGGGAGTGAGTTACAGGCTGGAATCTAATCGAGGGGTTCGGGGGGTTTATATTTAGAATAACAGATACCCGGGAGTGAGTTACAGGCTGGAATCTAATCGAGGGGTTCGGGGGGTTCATATACATAAACTCCCTGAACCCCTTGACAACACTGAAACAGACGGCCTGGGTCTTTATCACATTGCTGTGTGTGGGAGCTTGCTGTGCGTGAATTAGCGTTTCCCACATTCCAACAATGACTGAACCTGACAAAACCTACTTGATTGGCTGTGAGGCGTTTGTGACATCAAGCGCGGGTGACCAGCGTTATAGAATTGTGTGTTCGTGCTTTCACCTGCTCAGATTCTGTCGAGGGATTTGCCCTGAAGGGCGATTTGATAACCAGACCCTGGGCAGAATGTTAATGTAAGTTCAGATCTCAGTTGACGCAATGTTCGGAATAATATGACGGAGTTACTGAAATTCATAATCGGTGAATAAACACCCTTCTGGTATCAAGTTGATTCCAGCTTGAGTAGTCGTACTGCCCCTCCGACAGTGCAGCACTCCCTCAGTACTGCCCCTCCGACAGTGCACCACTCCCTCAGTACTGCCCCTCCGACAGTGCACCACTCCCTCAGTACTGCCCCTCCGACAGTGCAGCACTCCCTCAGTACTGCCCCTCCGACAGTGCAGCACTCCCTCAGTACTGCCCCTCCGACAGTGCGGCACTCCCTCAGTACTGCCCCTCCGACAGTGCGGCACTCCCTCAGTCCTGCCCCTCCGACAGTGCGGCACTCCCTCAGTACTGCCCCTCCGACAGTGCGGCGCTCCCTCGGTACTGCCCCTCCGACAGCGCAGTACGGTGCTCCCTCAGTACTGCCCCTCCGACAGTGCGGCGCTCCCTCGGTACTGCCCTTCCAACAGCGCAGTGCGGTGCTCCCTCAGTACTGCCCCTCCGACAGTACGGCGCTCCCTCGGTACTGCCCCTCCGACAGCGCAGTACGGTGCTCCCTCAGTGCTGCCCCTCCGATAGCGCAGTGCGGCACTCCCTCAGTACTGTCCCTCCGACAGTGCGGCGCTCCCTCGGTACTGCCCCTCCGACACTTCCTCGGTACTGCCCCTCCGACAGCGCAGTACGGTGCTCCCTCAGTGCTGCCCCTCCGACAGTACGGCACTCCCTCAGTACTGCCCCTCCGACAGTGCAGTACGGTGCTCCCTCGGTACTGACACAGGGACCGAGTCTCCGGAGCGGGACTCGAACCCCCGACCCTCGTGACACCGCGGCGGGAGTGCTGCACACTGAGCCACGGCCGATATTACGACACAGCACCCCAGGAACTGAGACACCTTCAACCCCAGAACTCTTGTCTGCTCCACAGAGGTCAGTTGGGAGGTGGGGGGTGTCAGTACAATGAGAAGGCCGTATCGTGTCATGTGCCCGCACATGTTGTTGGGGAACAGATAAGATTAGTTTTAACAATCCGGAGTATATTTGCTTTCTAATTGTTTCTGGCTTAATAGTCAGGAGCGTGAATGATTGCCCATCAGATTCGGGGAAGTATTTGGTCCAACGTGTGTTCAGGAGACGGGACAGGGTTTCCGTACCTGCCTGCTCCGTGTTTCAAGGTGAGAGCATTGCGAATTCCGATGGAGCGCTCTGGGACATTGCTCGTTATTTCAAGAGGATTTGAGTACAAGTGTGAAGATGTCTCACTGTAATTATGCAGGGCCCTGGTGCCAGGTTTGAGGTCCTGGTCTTCAAACACTCTTTTCCTCAGGCGGCCGATGGTATGGCGCACTGGAGGCGGTGTTGGACCTCGTCGCCAATATCTGCCCTGGTTGATAGGAGGCTCCCGAGGTGTGGGAAATGGTCCACGTTGTCCAGGGCCGGGCCGTGGATCTTGATGACGTCGGCCGCCTGAGGAAGAGAGTGTTTGAAGACCAGGCCCCTCAAATCCACCACCGACCTCATGGTCGACAGGGCTGTAGTGATACCCGTGTGGCGATTCTGGGCCTGGCATTGTCCTGAGCTCCTCAGACCCACATCCCGGGCCTCAGTCCGGGTTACATTTGCTGAGCCCAGCCCAAGGAGGGGAAAGAGGGGAGGGTTGAGCCTACAACTGGCCTCAGGATTGCAGAGTTTGTGGGGGCTGGAAGCGGGGGGTGGGGGGGGATGGGGATATCAGCATGCCTCGCTGCTCCCCGGCACTATCCAGGGCTCGCTGCTGGAAAAGGCCGCACGTAATGGATGTCGGGTAAAGATCGCGGGAATCGGTATGTGGTCTGTGACGCCCACTGCTGTCGAATAGCCTCCAGCGCTGCATATTGCCGTGTCTAACCTCCCAGGCACCAGGGGGCTGGGGCGCTCTATAACCTCCAGGGCACTAGGGGCACTCTATAACTTCCCAGGCACCAGGGGGCGCTCTATAACTTCCCAGGCACCAGGGAGCACTGTATAACCTCCTCCAGGGCACTAGGTGGCGCTCTATAACCTCCTAGGCACCAGGGAGCACTGTTTAACCTCCAGGGCACTAGGAGGTGCTCTATAATCTCCCAGGCACTAGGGTGCACTCTATAACCTCCCAGACACCAGGGGGCACTCTATAACCTCCCAGACACCAGGGGGCACTCTATATCTTCCCAGGCACCAGGGGGCACTATATAACCTCCCAGGCACTAGGGCACTCTATATCTTCCCAGGCACTAGGGGGCACTCTATAACCTCCCAGACACCAGGGGGCACTCTATAACCTCCCAGGCACCAGGAGGCACTCTATAACCTCCCGGGCACCAGGGGGCACTCTATAATCTCCCAGGCACCAGGGGGCACTCTATAACCTCCCAGGCACCAGGAGGCACTCTATAACCTCCCGGGCACCAGGGGGCACTCTATAATCTCCCAGGCACCAGGGGGCACTCTATAACCTCCCAGGCACCAGGGTGCACTCTATAACCTCCCGGGCACGAGGGGGCACTCTATAACCTCCCGGGCACCAGGGTGCACTCTATAACCTCCCGGGCACGAGGGGGCACTCTATAACCTCCCGGGCACCAGGGGGCACTCTATAACCTCCCAGGCACCAGGGGGCACTCTATATCTTCCCAGGCACTAGGGGGCACTCTATAACCTCCCAGACACCAGGGGGCACTCTATAACCTCCCAGGCACCAGGAGGCACTCTATAACCTCCCGGGCACCAGGGGGCACTCTATAATCTCCCAGGCACCAGGGGGCACGCTATAACCTCCCGGGCACCAGGGGGCACTCTATAACCTCCCGGGCACCAGGAGGCACTCTATAATCTCCCAGGCACCAGGGGGCACTCTATAATCTCCCAGGCACCAGGGGGCACTCTATAACCTCCCGGGCACCAGGGGCACTCTATAACCTCCCGGGCACCAGGGGTCGCTCTATAATCTCCCGGGCACCAGGGTGCACTCTATAACCTCCCAGGCACCAGGGTGCACTCTATAACCTCCCGGGCACCAGGGGGCACTCTATAACCTCCCGGGCACCAGGGGGCACTGTAAAGTCCTCCCAGGCACCAGGGAGCGCTATATACCCTCCAGGCGCAGCCCTGCTCAATGGGGACCATTTCCCATACCTCGGGAGCCTCCTATCAACAAGGGCAGACATTGGCGACGAGATCCAACACCGCCTCCAGTGCGCCAGTGCAGCCTTCGGCCGCCTGAGGAAGAGAGTGTTTGAAGACCAGGCCCTCAAATCTACCACCGAGCTCATGGTCTACAGGGCTGTAGTGATACCCGCCCTCCTGTGTGGCTCAGAGACATGGACCATGTACAGTAGGTACCTCACCCCCAGCTCATGGTCTACAGGGCTGTAGTGATACCCGCCCTCCTGTATGGCTCAGAGACACGGACCGTGTACAGTAGGTACCTCACCCCCAGCCCATGGTCTACAGGGCTGTAGTGATACCTGCCCTCCTGTGTGGCTCAGAGACATGGACCATGTACAGTAGGTACCTCACCCCCAGCTCATGGTCTACAGGGCTGTAGTGATACCCGCCCTCCTGTGTGGCTCAGAGACATGGACCATGTACAGTAGGTACCTCACCCCCAGCTCATGGTCTACAGGGCTGTAGTGATACCCGCCCTCCTGTATGGCTCAGAGACGTGGACCATGTACAGCAGACACCTCATTCGCTGGAGAAATACCACCAACGATGTCTCCGCAAGATCCTACAAATCCCCCGGGAGGACAGACGCACCAACGTTAGCGTCCTCGACCAGGCCCAACATCCCCAGCATCGAAGCACTGACCACACTCGACCAGCTCCGCTGGGCAGGGCCACATTGTCCGCATGTCCCCCAGACACGAGACTCCCCAAAGCAAGCGCTCTACTCGGAACTCCTTCACGGGCAAACGGGCCAAAGGTGGGCAGAGGAAACGTTACAAGGGACCACCCTCAAAGCCTCCCTGATAAAGTGCAACATCCCCACCGACACCTGGGAGTCCCTGGGCCCAAAGACCAGTCCGCCCTAAGTGGAGGGAGTGCATCCGGGAGGGTGCTGAGCACCTCGAGTCTCGTCGCCGAGAGCGTGCAGAAACCAAGCGCAGGCAGCGGAAGGAGCGTGCGGCAAACCAGTCCCACCCTCCCCTTCCCTCAACGTCTGTCTGTCCCACCCTCCCCTTCCCTCAACGTCTATCTGTCCCACCCTCCCCTTCCCTCAACGTCTATCTGTCCCACCCTCCCCTTCCCTCAACGTCTATCTGTCCCACCCTCCCCTTCCCTCAACGTCTATCTGTCCCACCCTCCCCTTCCCTCAACGTCTATCTGTCCCACCCTCCCCTTCCCTCAACGTCTATCTGTCCCACCCTCCCCTTCCCTCAACGTCTATCTGTCCCACCCTCCCCTTCCCTCAACGTCTATCTGTCCCACCCTCCCCTTCCCTCAACGTCTATCTGTCCCACCTGTGACAGGGACTGTGGTTCCTGTATTGGACTGTTCAGCCACCTCAGGACTCGAGTTAAGAGTGGAGGTAAGTCTTCCTCAATTGCGAGGGACTGCCTCTGATGATGATGGCCGGGGGTGCTGTATAACCTCCAGGGCTGCAGGGGGCGATGTATTTCTCATTCTATCTGCTGCCCCTTGGCGACATTATCTGGAAACACGGAGTCAGTCTCCACATGTACGCTGACAATACCCAGCTCGACCTCACCCCACTTCTCCCGACCCCTCCACAGTCTCCATATTGTCAGACTGCCATGTCCCACATCCAGTTCTGGATGAGCAGAAATTTTCTCCAATTAAATATTGGGAAGACGGAAGCCATTGTTTTCGGTCCCAGCCACAAACTCCGTTCCCGAACCACTGACTCCGTCCCTCTCCCCAACTCCTGTCCGAGGCTGAACCAGACTCTTCGCAACCTCGGTGTTATATCTGACCCTGAAATGAGCTTCCGGCCACATTCCCGCAGTATAACTAAACCCGTCTGTCTCCCCCTCCGTAACATCGCCCGTCTCCGCCCCCTGCCTCAGCTCATCCGCTGCTGAAACCCTCATCCCTGCCTCCGTTATCTCCAGACTTGACCATTCCAACACACTCCTGGCCGGCCTCCCACATTCTACCCGACGTAAACTAGAGGTGATCCAAAACTCGGCTGCCCCCGTGTCCTAACTCGCACCCAGTCCCACTCACCCATCACCCCCTGTGCTCACTGACCCCGTGTCCTAACTCACCCCGAGTCCCACTCACCCATCACCCCCTGTGCTCACTGACCCGTGTCCTAACTCACACCCAGTCCCACTCACCCATCACCCCCTGTGCTCACTGCCCCGTGTCCTAACTCACACCCAGTCCCACTCACCCATCACCCCCTGTGCTCACTGCCCCGTGTCCTAACTCGCACCCAGTCCCGCTCACCCATCACCCCCTGTGCTCACTGCCCCCGTGTCCTAACTCACACCCAGTCCCACTCACCCATCACCCCCTGTGCTCACTGCCCCCGTGTCCTAACTCACACCCAGTCCCGCTCACCCATCACCCCCTGTGCTCACTGCCCTGTGTCCTAACTCGCACCCAGTCCCACTCACCCATCACCCGCTGTGCTCACTGACCCCGTGTCCTAACTCGCACCCAGTCCCACTCACCCATCACCCCCTGTGCTCACTGACCCGTGTCCTAACTCGCACCCAGTCCCACTCACCCATCACCCCCTGTGCTCACTGCCCCATGCCCTAACTCGCACCCAGTCCCACTCACCCATCACCCCCTGTGCTCACTGACCCGTGTCCTGACTCGCACCCAGTCCCACTCACCCATCACCCCCTGTGCTCACTGACCCCGTGTCCTAACTCACACCCAGTCCCACTCACCCATCACCCCCTGTGCTCACTGCCCCCATGTCCTAACTCGCACCGAGTCCCACTCACCCATCACCCCCTGTGCTCACTGCCCCGTGTCCTAACTCACATCCAGTCCCACTCACCCATCACCCCCTGTGCTCACTGCCCCCGTGTCCTAACTCACACCCAGTCCCACTCACCCATCACCCCCTGTGCTCACTGCCCCCGTGTCCTAACTCACACCCAGTCCCGCTCACCCATCACCCCCTGTGCTCACTGCCCTGTGTCCTAACTCGCACCCAGTCCCACTCACCCATCACCCCCTGTGCTCACTGACCCCGTGTCCTAACTCGCACCCAGTCCCACTCACCCATCACCCCCTGTGCTCACTGACCCGTGTCCTAACTCGCACCCAGTCCCACTCACCCATCACCCCCTGTGCTCACTGACCCCGTGTCCTAACTCACACCCAGTCCCACTCACCCATCACCCCCTGTGCTCACTGCCCCCATGTCCTAACTCGCACCGAGTCCCACTCACCCATCACCCCCTGTGCTCACTGCCCCGTGTCCTAACTCACACCCAGTCCCACTCACCCATCACCCCCTGTGCTCACTGCCCCCGTGTCCTAACTCACACCGAGTCCCACTCACCCATCACCCCCTGTGCTCACTGACCCGTGTCCTAACTCGCACCCAGTCCCACTCACCCATCACCCCCTGTGCTCACTGCCCCGTGTCCTAACTCACACTCAGTCCCACTCACCCATCATTGAGAGGGTTATCCCATGAAGAGAGATTGAGCCGATACTCTCTGGGGTTTAGAAGAATGAGAGGTGATCCCATTGAAACACACCAGATTGTGAGGGGGCTTGACAGGCTAGATACAGGGAGGGTGTTTCCCCCCCGGGGCTGGGCAGTCTAGAACCAGGGGTCACACAGTCTCAGGATAAGGGGTCGGCCATTGAGGACTGAGATGAGGAGGAATTCCTTCACTCGGAGGGAGGTGAATCTTTGGAATTCTCTGCCCCAGAGGGCTGTGGGGGCTCAGTCGTTGAGTATATTCAAGGCTGAGGTCGATAGATTTTTGGATATTAAGGGAATCGAGGGATCGGGCGGGAAAGTGGAGTTGAGGTCGAAGATCAGCCGTGATCTCATTGAATGGCGGAGCAGGCTCGAGGGGCCAAATGGCCGACTCCTGCTCCTAATTTTTATTATCTTAAGACGCTCGTTAAAACCGACCACTTTGACCAAGATTTTGGTCACCTGCACTAATTTCTCCTTATTTGGCTCGCTGTCAAATATGTTATCTTCTGACGCTCCTGCGATGGTTCACTGCTGTTGTTGTTGTTGACCCTCCAAGGCTGCAGGGGGCGCTGTTTGGTCCTCCAGGGGATGTTATATAACCTCCAGAGCTGCAGGGGGTGCTGTTTGGTCCTCCAGGGGGATGTTATACAACCTCCAGGGCTGCAGGGGGCGCTGTTGGTCCTATAGTGGGGGGGGGGGTTGTTATACAACCTCCAGAGCTGCAGGGGTCGCAGTTGGTCCTATAGTTGGGGGGGGGGGGTTGTTATACAACCTCCAGAGCTGCAGGGGTCGCAGTTGGTCCTATAGTTGGGGGGGGGGGGTTGTTATACAACCTCCAGAGCTGCAGGGGTCGCAGTTGGTCCTATAGTGGGGGTGTTATATAACCTCCAGAGCTGCAGGGGGCGCTGTTGGTCCTATAGTGGGGGTGTTATATAACCTCCAGAGCTGTAGGGGGCGCTGTGGGTCCTACAGTGGGGGTGTTATATAACCTCCAGAGCTGCAGGGAGCACTATTGGCCCTATAGTGGGGGTGTTATATAACCTCCAGAGCTGCAGGAGGCGCTGTTGGTCCTACAGTGGGTGTGTTATACAGCCTCCAGGGCTGCAGGGGGCGCTGTTGGTCCTATAGTGGAGTTGTTATATAACCTCCAGATCTGAAGGGGGCGCTGTTGGTCCTATAATGGGGTTGTTATATAACCTCCAGGGCTGCAGGGGGCACTGTTGGTCCTCCTGGGAGGGGGGGGCTGTTATATAACCTCCAGAGCTGCAGGGATCACTGTTGGTCCGAAAGTGGGGGTGTTATATAACCTCCAGGCCTTCTGGTGGCGCTGTTGGTCCTATAGTGGGGGTGTTATATAACCTCCAGAACTGCAGGGGGCGCTGTTGGTCCTATAGTGGAGGGTGTTATATCACCTCCAGGGCTGCTGGTGGCGCTGTTGGTCCTCCCAGCGTCGCCTCTTGGCCCGCGGCAGCAGCCTCCTCGGCCGGGCCGGGCGGACGGAGCAGGGCCAGCGAGCGGGGAAGATGGCGACAGGGGCTCCGGCGGCGGCGGCTCCGGCTCCGGCTCCTGGCCCGAGCCCGGCGGCCGCTGCTGCGCCGCGCAAAATGGGCGAGGAGAAGCTGAAGGAGATGGAGGCGGAGATGGCGCTGTGAGTGGCGCCGAGCGACCGGGACAAACACCGAGAGAGAAAGACCCGCCAGAAAAATGGCCGCCCTTCCCGCTCCCGACCCCTTGCAGTACCGCCCGCCTGCCGCCGCTGCCGCACTCCCGCCGGCGCTGTGGCTGGGAGGTCAGCGCCGCTGCTCAGCTGCGCCGCCGCTGGCCGCCGCCCGCAACTGCAGCTCGGCAGCGGCAGCAAGCAGCCCGCTTGCAGTCCCGCCGCTCGCCTCGGCGCTCCGGCCGGCGCTGTGGTTGGAGGTCAGCGCCGCCGCTGCTGCTGCTCAGCTGCGCCACCGCTGGCCGCCACCTGCAACTGCAGCCACAAGCACATTGACTTTTTAAAGGGCCAATGTTACACTATATATATGATATATATATATATATATTCTTGTTTTTTCTTTTAATGGGTGTTTTTGTCACCCTGAGGCTGTTTGCAGTGGGGTTGCGCAGGGCTCCGTACTAGGTCGCTGGCTTTTTCCGTGTGGATATAGCAATGATTTTTACAATCACTTGCAGTCATATAACGTCACTTGCATTCATTAAGATGGTGAAACACAGACAATAGGAGCAGGAGCAGGCCATTCGGCCCTTCGAGCCTGCACCACCATTCAATGTGATCATGGCTGATCATTCCCTCAGTACCCCATTCCTGCTTTCTCTCCATACCCCTTGATCCCTTTAGCCGTAAGGACCACATCTAACTCCCTCTTGAATATTCAGTACCCCATTCCTGGTTTCTCTCCATACCCCTTGATCCCTTTAGCCGTAAGGGCCACATCTAACTCGCTTTTGAATATATCCAACGAACTGGTCTCAACAACTCTCTGCGGTAGAGAATTCCACAGGTTCACCACTCTCTGGGTGAAGAAGTTCCTCCGCATCTCGGTCCTAAATGGCTTACCCCTTATCCTTAGACTGTGACCCCTGGTTCTGGACTTCCCCAACATCGGGAACATTCTTCCTGCATCGAACCCGTCCAGTCCCGTCAGAATTTTATATGTTTCTATGAGATCCCCTCTCATTCTTCTGAACTCCAGTGAATATAAGCCCAGTCGATCCAGTCTCTCCTCATATGTCAGTCCTGCCATCCCGGGAATCAGTCTGGTGAACCTTCGCTGCACTCCCTCAATAGCAAGAATGTCCTTCCTCAGATTAGGAGACCAAAACTGTACACAATATTCCAGGTGTGGTCTCACCAAGGCCCTGTACAACTGCAGTAAGACCTCCCTGCTCCTATACTCAAATCCCCTCACTATGAAGGCCAACATACCATTTGCCTTCTTCACCGCCTGCTGTACCTGCATGCCAACTTTCAATGACTGATGTACCATGACACCCAGGTCTCGATGCACCTCCCCTTTTCCTAATCTGTCACCATTCAGATAATAATCTGCCTTCCTGTTTTTACCACCTAATATAGTCTTGTTTTTCTTTAAAGTTGTTTTTGTGAACTGGGAGGCTGTTTCCAGGCGGGTTACGCGGGGCTCAGTACTAGGTCCCTTCTGTGTCATGTCATCATAGGCAGTCCCTCGGAATCGAGGAAGACTTGCCTCCACTCTAAACACGAGTCCTGAGGTGACTGAACAGCCCAATACGGGAACCACAGTCCCTGTCACAGGGTGGGACAGATAGACGTTGAGGGAAGGGGAGGGTGGGACAGATAGACGTTGAGGGAAGGGGAGGGTGGGACAGATAGACGTTGAGGGAAGGGGAGGGTGGGACAGATAGACGTTGAGGGAAGGGGAGGGTGGGACAGATAGACGTTGAGGGAAGGGGAGGGTGGGACAGATAGACGTTGAGGGAAGGGGAGGGTGGGACAGATAGACGTTGAGGGAAGGGGAGGGTGGGACAGACAGACGTTGAGGGAAGGGGAGGGTGGGACTGGTTTGCCGCACGCTCCTTCCGCTGCCTGCGCTTGGTTTCTGCACGCTCTCGGCGACGAGACTCGAGGTGCTCAGCGCCCTCCCGGATGCACTCCCTCCACTTAGGGCGGACTGGTCTTTGGGCCAGGGACTCCCAGGTGTCGGTGGGGATGTTGCACTTTATCAGGGAGGCTTTGAGGGTCGTCCCTTGTAACGTTTCCTCTGCCCACCTTTGGCTCGTTTGCCGTGAAGGAGTTCCGAGTCGAGCGCTTGCTTTGGGGAGTCTCGTGTCTGGGGGACATGCGGACAATGTGGCCCTGCCCAGCGGAGCTGGTCGAGTGAGGTCAGTGCTTTGATGCTGGGGATGTTGGGCCTGGTCGAGGACGCTAACGTTGGTGCGTCTGTCCTCCCGGGAGATTTGCAGGATCTTGCGGAGACAGCGTTGGTGGTATTTCTCCAGCGACTTGAGGTACCTACTGTACATGGTCCATGTCTCTGGGCCATACAGGAGGGCGGGTATTACTACAGCCCTGTAGACCATGAGCTCGGTGGTGGATTTGAGGGCCTGGTCTTCAAACACTCTCTTCCTCAGGCGGCCGAAGGCTGCACTGGCGCACTGGAGGCGGTGTTGGATCTCGTTGTCAATGCCTGCCCTTGTTGATAGGAGGCTCCCGAGGTATGGGAAGTGGTCCACGGTATCCAGGGCCGGGCCGTGGATCTTGATGACTGGGGGGCAGTGCTGTGCGGCGAGGACAGGCTGGTGGAGAACCTTGGTCTTACGGGTGTTTAGCGTAAGGCTTTCGGTAAATACGTTGACGATGTCCTGGAGTTCAGTCGCTGTAAGTGGATATAGCAATGATTTACTACAACAACAACAACATAGTTATATAGCGCCTTTAAGGTAGTGAAACGTTCCAAGGTGCTTCACAGGAGTGTTATGCAATAGAAATCTGACAGCGAGCCGCATAAGTAGAAATTAGTGCGGGTTAAAGGGGCAGGTTTTAAGGAGCGTCTCGAAGGAGGAGAGAGAGGTGGAGAGGTTTAGGGAGGGAGTTCCAGAGCTTGGGGCCCAGGCAACAGAAGGCACGGCCACCGATGGTGGAGCGATTATAATCAGCGATGAGCAGGAGGACAGAATTAGAGGAGTGCAGAGATCTCGGAGGGGGGCGGGGGGGTGGGTTTGTGGGGCAGGAGGGGGTTCCAGAGATAGGGAGGGGTGTAGGGGCTGGAGGGGGTTACAGGTATAGTTGGGGCGAGGGCCATGGAGGGATTTGTAAACAAGAATGAGAATTTTGAAATCGAGGCGTTGCATCACCGGGAGCCAATGTAGGTCAGCGAGCACAGGGGGTGATGGGTGAGTGGGACTCGGTGTGAGTTAGGACACGGGGCAGTGAGCACAGGGAGTGATGGGTGAGTGGGACTGGGTGTGAGTTAGGACACGGGGCAGCGAGCACAGGGGGTGATGGGTGAGTGGGACTGGGTGTGAGTTAGGACACGGGGCAGTGAGCACAGGGGGTGATGGGTGAGTGGGACTCGGTGCGAGTTAGGACACGGGGCAGTGAGCACAGGGGGTGATGGGTGAGTGGGACTGGGTGTGAGTTAGGACACGGGGTCAGTGAGCACAGGGGGTGATGGGTGAGTGGGACTGGGTGTGAGTTAGGACACGGGTCAGTGAGCACAGGGGGTGATGGGTGAACGGGACTGGGTGTGAGTTAGGACACGGGGGCAGTGAGCACAGGGGGTGATGGGTGAGCGGGACTGGGTGCGAGTTAGGACACGGGGGCAGTGAGCACAGGGGGTGATGGGTGAGCGGGACTAGGTGCGAGTTAGGACACGGGGCAGTGAGCACAGGGGGTGATGGGTGAGCGGGACTCGGGGGCGAGTTAGGACACGGGGGCAGCCGAGTTTTGGATCACCTCTAGTTTACGTCGGGTAGAATGTGGGAGGCCGGCCAGGAGTGTGCTGGAATGGTCAAGTCTGGAGGTAACAGAGGCAGGGATGAGGGTTTCAGCAGCGGATGAGCTGAGGCAGGGGGCTGGAGACAGGCGATGTTACGGAGTGGGAAATAGGCGGGTTTAGTTATGCTGCGGGATATGTGGCCAGGAGCTCATATCAAGGTCAGATATAACACCGAGGTTGCGAACAGTCTGGTTCAGCCTCCGACAGGAGTTGAGGAGGGTTACCGACCCTCCAGCCCCTCCTGATCTACTCCATCGAAACCCCTCGTGATTTTGAACACCTCAATTAAATCTCCCCCAACCTTCTCTGCTCGAAGGAGAACAACCCCAGCTTCTCCAGTCTCTCACGTCACTGAAGTGCCACATCCCCGGGACCATTCTGGTCAATCTCCTCCGCCCTCTCTCCAGGGCCTTCCTAAGTTGGTTCATTAGTCATTGAAAGTTGGCATGCAGGTACAGCAGGCAGTGAAGAAGGCAAATGGCATGTTGGCCTTCATAGCAAGGGGATTTGAGTATAGGAGCAGGGAGGTCTTACTGCAGTTGTACAGGCCCTTGGTGAGGCCACACCTGTAATATTGTGTTCAGTTTTGGTCTCCTAATCTGAGGAAGGACATTCTTGCTATTGAGGGAGTGCAGCGAAGATTCACCAGACTGATTCCCGGGATGGCGGGACTGACATGAAGAAAGACTGGATCGACTGGGCTTATATTCACTGGAGTTTAGAAGGATGAGAGGGGATCTCATTGAAACATATAAAATTCTGACGGGACTGGACAGGTTCGATGCAGGAAGAATGTTCCCGATGTTGGGGAAGTCCAGAACCAGGCCTCACAGTCTAAGGATAAGGGGTAAGCCATTTAGGACCGAGATGAGGAGAAACTTCTTCACCCAGAGAGTGGTGAACCTGTGGAATTCTCTACCACAGAGAGTTGTTGGGGCCAGTTCGTTAGATATATTCAAAAGGGAGTTAGATGTGGCCCTTACGGCTAAAGGGATCAAGGGGTATGGAGAGAAAGCAGGAATGGGGTACTGAGGGAATGATCAGCTATGATCACATTGAATGGCGGTGCAGGCTCGAAGGGCCGAATGGCCTACTCCTGCACCTATTGTCTATGTTGCCCAGAATTGTCCGTGCATTTACCCCCGAGCTGGGATCCGAGCCAAAGCTGGCCAGTGTGTCTCAGATGTTAGTCTTTACCTAACGCCCGTCCCTATCCATGCCCGCAGGTTTGAGCAGGAAGTCCTGGGCGCGCCTGTTGCTACGCCAGCAGCCTCCGCGACGGCAGAAGCGGTGCCGGTGGCATTGATTCCGGTGCCTGTCGCCCGACCCATCATCGGGACAAACACCTATCGACAGGTGAGGTGCAGGAGGGGAGGGGAGGGGACTGGGGGTGGGGGAGTTCATCTGTGTGTGTGTGTGTGTGTGTGTGAGCGACAGTATCGACCTGGGGTGTGTGTGGCCTCATCTCGCATACACAGGAACAGGAGGAGGCCCATTCAGCCCCTCGAGCCTGTTACACAGGAACAGGAGGAGGCCCATTCAGTCCCTCGAGCCTGTTACACAGGAACAGGAGGAGGCCCATTCAGTCCCTCGAGCCTGTTACACAGGAACAGGAGGAGGCCCATTCAGCCCCTCGAGCCTGTTACACAGGAACAGGAGGAGGCCCATTCAGCCCCTCGAGCTTGTTACACAGGAACAGGAGGAGGCCCATTCAGCCCCTCGAGCCTGTTAAACAGGAACAGGAGGAGGCCCATTCAGCCCCTCGAGCCTGTTACACAGGAACATGAGGAGGCCCATTCAGTCCCTCGAGCCTGTTACACAGGAACAGGAGGAGGCCCATTCAGTCCCTCGAGCCTGTTACACAGGAACAGGAGGAGGCCCATTCAGCCCCCTCGAGCCTGTTACACAGGAACAGGAGGAGGCCCATTCAGCCCCTCGAGCCTGTTTCACAGGAACAGGAGGAGGCCCATTCAGCCCCTCGAGCTTGTTACACAGGAACAGGAGGAGGCCCATTCAGCCCCTCGAGCCTGTTACACAGGAACAGGAGGAGGCCCATTCAGCCCCTCGAGCCTGTTACACAGGAACAGGAGGAGGCCCATTCAGCCCCTCGAGCCTGTTACACAGGAACAGGAGGAGGCCCATTCAGCCCCTCGAGCCTGTTACACAGGAACAGGAGGAGGCCCATTCAGCCCCTCGAGCCTGTTACACAGGAACAGGAGGAGGCCCATTCAGCCCCTCGAGCCTGTTACACAGGAACAGGAGGAGGCCCATTCAGCCCCTCGAGCCTGTTACACAGGAACAGGAGGAGGCCCATTCAGCCCCTCGAGCCTGTTACACGGGAACAGGAGGCCCATTAAGCCCCTCGAGCCTGTTACACGGGAACAGGAAGCCCATTCAGCCCCTCGAGCCTGTTACACAGGAACAGGAGGAGGCCCATTCAGCCCCTCGAGCTTGTTACACAGGAACAGGAGGAGGCCCATTCAGCCCCTCGAGCCTGTTACACAGGAACAGGAGGAGGCCCATTCAGCCCCTCGAGCCTGTTACACAGGAACAGGAGGAGGCCATTCAGCCCCTCGAGCCTGTTACACAGGAACAGGAGGAGGCCCATTCAGCCCCTCGAGCCTGTTACACAGGAACAGGAGGAGGCCCATTCAGCCCCTCGAGCCTGTTACACAGGAACAGGAGGAGGCCATTCAGCCCCTCGAGCCTGTTACACAGGAACAGGAGGAGGCCCATTCGGCCCCTCGAGCCTGTTGCACAGCAACAGGAGGAGGCCCATTCGGCCCCTTGAGCCTGTTACACAGGAACAGGAGGAGGCCCATTCAGCCCCTCGAGCCTGTCACACAGGAACAGGAGGAGGCCCATTCAGCCCCTCGAGCCTGTTACACGGGAACAGGAGGCCCATTCAGTCCCTCGAGCCTGTTACACGGAAACAGGAGGAGGCCCATTCAGCCCCTCGAGCCTGTTACACAGGAACAGGAGGAGGCCCATTCAGCCCCTCGAGCCTGTTACACAGGAACAGGAGGAGGCCCATTCGGCCCCTCGAGCCTGTTACACAGCAACAGGAGGAGGCCCATTCGGCCCCTTGAGCCTGTTACACAGGAACAGGAGGAGGCCCATTCAGCCCCTCGAGCCTGTTACACGGGAACAGGAGGCCCATTCAGTCCCTCGAGCCTGCTACACAGGAACAGGAGGAGGCCCATTCAGCCCCTCGAGCCTGTTACACAGGAACAGGAGGAGGCCCATTCAGCCCCTCGAGCCTGTTACACAGGAACAGGAGGAGGCCCATTCAGCCCCTCGAGCCTGTTACACAGGAACAGGAGGAGGCCCATTCAGCCCCTCGAGCTAACTCTAACTGCATGCTCTCTCTCCTGCTCGTAGATTCAACAGAGCCTGGACGCACGAGCTGCCGCAGCAGCAACAGTGATGCCACCAATCGTGGGAGCTCCGTCGCCTTTTGTCGGACCAGGTTTGTCCTCCGGCCCTCGTCCATCCCTGTCTCCACCATCGGTGGCCGTGCCTTCAGCTGCCTGGGTACCCAAGCTCTGGAACTCCCTCCCTGAACCTCTCCGCCTCTCTCTCTCCTCAAAACCGACCTCTTCGACCCAGCTTTTGGTCGCCTGTCTCCAATATCTCAATATCAAATGATGAGGGGCCTGGATAGAGTGGATAGGACGGACCTGTTTCCCTGGGCAGAGGGGCCAACAACCAGGGGGCACAGATTAAAAGTAATTGGGGGGAGGTTTAGAGGGGGTTTGAGGGGAAATGTCTTCACCCAGAGGGAGGTGGGGGTCTGGGGGGGAACTCACTGCCTGAAAGGGTGGTAGAGGCAGAAACCCTCACCACATTTGGATGTACACTTGAAGTGCCGTAACCTGCAGGGCTACGGACCGAGAGCTGGAAAGTGGGATTGGGCTGGGTAGCTCTTGGTCGGCCGGGGCAACACGGACACGATGGGCCGAATGGCCTCCTCCCGCGCTGTAAATTTCTCTGATTCTATGAACTGTATGGCATAACTATTGACCCCCAGGGCACCTCCCATGCTCTCCTTCATAATAGTGACATGGGATCTTTTTACGTCAACCCGAGAGGGCAGACGGGGCCTCGGTTTAATGTCTCATCCAAAAGACGAGACTTCCGACAGTGCAGCGCTCCCTCAGTACCGCCCCTCCGACAGTGCGACACTCCCTCAGTACCGCCCCTCCGACAGTGCAGCGCTCCCTCAGTACTGCCCCTCCGACAGTGCGGCACTCCCTCAGTACTGCCCCTCCGACAGTGCGGCACTCCCTCAGTACTGCCCCTCCGACAGTGCGGCACTCCCTCAGTACTGCCCCTCCGACAGTGCGGCACTCCCTCAGTACTGCCCCTCCGACAGTGCGGCACTCCCTCAGTACTGCCCCTCCGACAGTGCGGCGCTCCCTCAGTACTGCCCCTCCGACAGTGCGGCACTCCCTCAGTACTGCCCCTCCGACAGTGCGGCACTCCCTCAGTACTGCCCCTCTGACAGTGCGGCACTCCCTCAGTACTGCCCCTCCGACAGTGCGGCACTCCCTCAGTACTGCCCCTCCGACAGTGCGGCACTCTCTCAGTACTGCCCCTCCGACACTGCCCCTCCAACAGTGCAGCACTCCCTCGGGACCGCCCTTTTACCAATTGTGTCCTCCTTTTAACTCACTTACTTTCTCTCTCTCTCCACAGCGATGCCTCCCCCGAGACAGGCTCCCATTGTGCGGCCAGTGTTTGTCCCTCATGTATTACAGAGACCAGGTAGGTGCATCATGGTCAATATATAAACCCCTCGAACCCCTCGATTAGATTCCAGCCTGTAACTCACTCCCGGGTATCTGTTATTCTATATATAAACCACCTGAACCCCTCGATTAGATTCCAGCCTGTAACTCACTCCCGGGTATCTGTTATTCTATATATAAACCCCCCCGAACCCCTCGATTAGATTCCAGCCTGTAACTCACTCCCGGGTATCTGTTATTCTATATATAAACCACCTGAACCCCTCGATTAGATTCCAGCCTGTAACTCACTCCCGGGTATCTGTTATTCTATATATAAACCCCCCGAACCCCTCGATTAGATTCCAGCCTGTAACTCACTCCCGGGTATCTGTTATTCTATATATAAACCCCCGAAACCCTCGATTAGATTCCAGCCTGTAACTCACTCCCGGGTATCTGTTATTCAATATATAAACCCCCCGAACCCCTCGATTAGATTCCAGCCTGTAACTCACTCCCGGGTATCTGTTATTCTATATATAAACCCCCCAAACCCCTCGGTTAGATTCCAGCCTGTAACTCACTCCCAGGTATCTGTTATTCTATATATAAACCCCCCGAACCCCTCTTATTAGATTCCAGCCTGTAACTCACTCCCGGGTATCTGTTATTCTACATGTAAACCCACCGAACCCCTCGATTAGATTCCAGCCTGAAACTCACTCCCGGGTATCTGTTATTCTATATATGAACCCCTCGATTAGATTCCAGCCTGTAACTCACTCCCGGGTATCTGTTATTCTATATATAAACCCCCCGAACCCCTCGATTAGATTCCAGCCTGTAACTCACTGCCGGGTATCTGTTATTCTATATATAAACCCCCCCGAACCCCTCAATTCGATTCCAGCCTGTAACTCACTCCCGGGTATCTGTTATTCTATATATAAACCCCCCCGAACCCCTCGATTAGATTCCAGCCTGTAACTCACTCCCGGGTATCTGTTATTCTATATATAAACCCCCCGAACCCCACGATTAGATTCCAGCCTGTAACTCACTCCCGGGTATCTGTTATTCTATATATAAACCCCCCGAACCCCTCGATTATATACCAGCCTGTAACTCACTCTCGGGTATCTGTTATTGTATATAAACCCCCAAACCCCTCGATTAGATTCCAGCCTGTAACTCACTCCCGGGTATCTGTTATTCTATATATAAACCCCCCGAACCCCACGATTAGATTCCAGCCTGTAACTCACTCCCGGGTATCTGTTATTCTATATATAAACCCCCCGAACCCCTCGATTAGATTCCAGCCTGTAACTCACTCCCGGGTATCTGTTATTCTATATATAAACCCCCCGAACCCCACGATTAGATTCCAGCCTGTAACTCACTCCCGGGTATCTGTTATTCTATATATAAACCCCCCGAACCCCTCGATTAGATTCCAGCCTGTAACTCACTCTCGGGTATCTGTTATTCTAAATATAAACCCCCCGAACCCCTCGATCAGATTCCAGCCTGTAACTCACTCCCGGGTGTCTGTTATTCTAAATATAAACCCCCCGAACCCTTCGATTAGATTCCAGTCTGTAACTCACTCCCAGTATCCCTTATTCTAATGCTTCCTCTTGTTCTCTCTCCACAGCAGGTCCCCGGATCCCTCAGATGCGTCCCCCTCCTCCCCCTCCGTTGCTGGGACCTCCGATGCGAGCCCCTCCCCCGCTCATGATGGGACACCCTATGACACCCCCTCCTCCCATGGGACCGATGCATCCTGTCCGGTATTCGAACGTGAGTGTGCGATCCTCTCCCCACGGAATCGCCCCCATTGGCATCAGTCCAGACCAGGAGGGCCTGCTCCAGAAGCCGTCACTCTCAGTGGGGGGGAAAAAGCGACGTGACTGGTTTATAGAGAGGGCACACCAACCGCTTTTAGTGGAGGAAAATTCAGAACCAAAGACGTTATGTTAACATGTCTAGCACCTGGGTTAGACCACACTGGGAGCACTGAGCACAGTTCTGGTCTCCATATACCTGGGTTAGACCACACTGGGAGCACTGAGCACAGTTCTGGTCTCCATATACCTGGGTTAGACCACACTTGGAGCACCGTGCACAGTTCTGGTCTCCATATACCTGGGTTAGACCACACTTGGAGCACTGTGCACAGTTCTGGTCTCCATATACCAGGGTTAGACCACACTTGGAGCACCGTGCACAGTTCTGGTCTCCATATACCTGGGTTAGACCACACTTGGAGCACCGTGCACAGTTCTGGTCTCCATATACCTGGGTTAGACCACACTTGGAGCACCGTGCACAGTTCTGGTCTCCATATACCTGGGTTAGACCACACTTGGAGCACCGTGCACAGTTCTGGTCTCCATATACCTGGGTTAGACCAAGTTTGAGAAGCGCAGACATCTTGTGGGGTTGTGAGGCTGTAAAAGATTACAGAGATAGGGAGGGGTGTAGGGGCTGGGGGAGATTACAGAGATAAAGAGGGGCAAGGAGGCCATGGAGGGATTTGAAAACAAGGATGAGCATTTTGAAATCGAGGCATTGCCGGACCGGGAGCCAATGTAGGTCAGTGAGCACAGGGGGTGATGGGTGAGTGGGACTGGGTGTGAGTTAGGACACGGGGCAGTGAGCACAGGGGGTGATGGGTGAGTGGGACTGGGTGTGAGTTAGGACACGGGGCAGTGAGCACAGGGGGTGATGGGTGAGTGGGAATGGGTGTGAGTTAGGACACGGGGCAGTGAGCACAGGGGGTGATGGGTGAGTGGGACCGGGTGTGAGTTAGGACACGGGGCAGTGAGCACAGGGGGTGATGGGTGAGTGGGACTGGGTGTGAGTTAGGACACGGAGCAGTGAGCACAGAGGGTGATGGGTGAGTGGGACTGGGTGTGAGTTAGGACACGGAGCAGTGAGCACAGGGGGTGATGGGTGAGTGGGACTGGGTGTGAGTTAGGACACGGAGCAGTGAGCACAGGGGGTGATGGGTGAGTGGGACTGGGTGTGAGTTAGGACACGGAGCAGTGAGCACAGGGGGTGATGGGTGAGTGGGACTGGGTGCGAGTTAGGACACGGGGGCAGTGAGCACAGGGGGTGATGGGTGAGTGGGACTGGGTGCGAGTTAGGACACGGAGCAGTGAGCACAGGGGGTGATGGGTGAGTGGGATTGGGTGTGAGTTAGGACACGGGGTCAGTGAGCACAGGGGGTGATGGGTGAGTGGGACTGGGTGTGAGTTAGGACACGGGGCAGTGAGCACAGGGGGTGATGGGTGAGTGGGACTGGGTGTGAGTTAGGACACGGGGCAGTGAGCACAGGGGGTGATGGGTGAGTGGGACTGGGTGTGAGTTAGGACACGGGGTCAGAGAGCACAGGGGGTGATGGGTGAGCGGGACTGGGTGCGAGTTAGGACACGGGGGCAGTGAGCACAGGGGGTGATGGGTGAGTGGGACTGGGTGTGAGTTAGGACACGGGTCAGTGAGCACAGGGGGTGATGGGTGAGTGGGACTGGGTGTGAGTTAGGACACGGGGTCAGAGAGCACAGGGGGTGATGGGTGAGCGGGACTGGGTGTGAGTTAGGACACGGGGCAGTGAGCACAGGGGGTGATGGGTGAGTGGGACTCGGTGCGAGTTAGGACACGGGGTCAGTGAGCGCAGGGGGTGATGGGTGAGTGGGACTGGGTGTGAGTTAGGACACGGGGTCAGTGAGCACAGGGGGTGATAGGTGAGTGGGACTGGGTGTGAGTTAGGACACAGGGCAGCGAGCACAGGGGGTGATGGGTGAGTGGGACTGGGTGTGAGTTAGGACACGGGGCAGTGAGCACAGGGGGTGATGGGTGAGTGGGACTGGGTGTGAGTTAGGACACGGGGTCAGTGAGCACAGGGGGTGATGGGTGAGTGGGACTGGGTGTGAGTTAGGACACGGGGTCAGTGAGCACAGGGGGTGATAGGTGAGTGGGACTGGGTGTGAGTTAGGACACGGGGCAGCGAGCACAGGGGGTGATGGGTGAGTGGGACTGGGTGTGAGTTAGGACACGGGTCAGTGAGCACAGGGGGTGATGGGTGAGTGGGACTGGGTGCGAGTTAGGACACGGGTCAGTGAGCACAGGGGGTGATGGGTGAGCGGGACGCGGTGCAAGTTAGGACACGGGGCAGCGAGCACAGGGGGTGATGGGTGAGTGGGACTCTGGGCGAGTTAGGACACGGGGGCAGTGAGCACAGCGGGTGATGGGTGAGTGGGACTGGGTGTGAGTTAGGACACGGGGTCAGAGAGCACAGGGGTTGATGGGTGAGCGGGACTGGGTGTGAGTTAGGACACGGGGACAGTGAGCACAGGGGGTGATCGGTGAGTGGGACTCGGGGCGAGTTAGGACACGGGGACAGCCGAGTTTTGGATCACCTCTAGTTTACGTTGGGTCGAATGTGGGAGGCCGGCCAGGAGTGTGTTGGAATGGTCAAGTCTGGAGGTAAGAGAGGCAGGGATGAGGGTTTCAGCAGCGGATGAGCTGAGGCAGGGGGCGGAGACGGGCGATGTTATCTGGCAGTATTTATTCCGCAGGATTTACTGACCCATGCTAATGGATCCCCTCCTCCCACAGGTCAGTCACCTCCCTCCCCTGATGCCGGTTCACCCTCCTGTCCTGCAGCCGGTGCCCAAGGTGAACCTGACCATTATCCAGGCCGCTCCCACTGTCTACAGACCTCCTCCTGTCAAGCCCAAAGAGGTGAGTGTTGATGGGTCACAGGCCAGAGCGTGTCTTGAGCTCAGCTTTCACTTTCTCCCCCTCCCTCCCTTCCCCCATTCACCCCCTCACTCCGTCCCTTACC